>NW_026866310.1:0-35677 GCF_026571515.1 Ruditapes philippinarum | reverse complement strand
AAACTTTTCATAATATTAAGCATATATTATTTGTGAATTTAATTTAATGTATTTATTTTTGGCTCTAATAATTTACTAAATACATGTACATCAGAGGCATAAGACCCTGTTAATTTTAGATCATGACAATCAATGTATTGTTTTTTACTATGTAGAACTTTCTGAGTGACCATTTGGATGAAATAACTTAAACTTGGAAGTTAAGATTTATGCATTCTCAAGCATTTACTTTGAAATTATTTTTGCTTTTGTGATATCATTTATGTTGAAATAAATATCCAAACTACATGTATTGATGTGCATAAAGAATAAATACTTTTGTATGAATTTGTTCTTATTGCTTTGCTCCGCCGAAGTCCTAAACACAGATCAACTTGGGAACAGAAACATATCGAAACCCATGTGATATGGAATACATTAAGACAACTTTAAAATGATTTTATGTGCCGATTCTTTTGCTGGATTTGAGTTTTAAAGCATAGCAATTTAAAAGCTTTTTATTAACTGGTCCTTTTTAAACAACAAAAATCAAATGATTCTTGAATAACGTATCAAGTTTATTGTAATGTAATTCTAGGCCATCGACCTAAATACAAAAATATGTGGCCAGCTAATTATCTGAAATTTTGCATACCCAGACCTTTTTGTATCGAATAGCACACGAAACCTCGAAAAACATATTTCCAGTCCCATAACGGCAAACAACAAGAACAAAAGGGCGGAACAATAATAATAATAATAATAATAATAATAATAATAAAAAATAATAATAATGATAAACATAAAAAAGTCCCTTTAAAATTTTATTTTGTTATCTACTATAAATGAGAGGTTTAGTAAATTTCTTTACATAGTTCAAATTATTATTTTTACCATAATAATTTCAGAAATTTTATGAATATCATTGAACAATATCTTTATAATAGCAATATCTCTATCACATCATATCTAGAACAATGTTGAATATATATACTGTAAAGGAATTGTCATTTAATGAGATGGTATAATACTGTTTTTGTCAGTTGTATCATAGTTTGGGGACCTTTCTGTTGAAAAAGTGTCAGAGTTAAATCGTATACATATACATGCACAGTGCGGTAACTGGAGTGCAGGTATCAGTTACCCGCACTCCAGATAATGCCCGTTGATTGGTTCATTTTTGCTGGGGTTTACTTATTGTGACGCAGAGAAAGGGAAAGGGGCAGAAATATCATATTCAAATGCCCGTTCATTGGTTATTTTTTTTCTGGGGTTTCATATTATGACAACAGGGAACGTGCTGTCATGTTTGACTATGATACAAACGAGAAAGAACACCAAAACACTCGGCAATCTGATTTATACTCGGGGGCTACGCACCCTCGTACAAATCAGATAGCCTCGTGTTTCGGTGTTCTTTCTATTACGTAACGCTGTCGGTATATCAATGGAACGGTATTATTAGGGACATAGGTCCATACATAAAGTTATTTTTTTCTTTTTCTTTTAAAATTGGAACATACTGTTGTGAAGGCAAATATACCTAGTACTTCTGTCACCCGGCAAATACTGTTTTTATGATAGGTACTAAAAAATACCTAAGTAATCAATGTCTTGAATAAATATACCAAATAATTTTATAAAATATTCAAAATGATAAAGATTATATTTTTTCCCCATAATCTGATATGGCTTTATTCTCAAAAGAGATGTAACACAGAATTTCTTTGTTATTTGTCCAACGACATTGACACTTGAACTCATGCTTTTTAACCCTGTAGTCGGTATATTCCGTAAACCAATTTAACTTTAAACGATCTACTTGTGAATCGATATGAATGTGAATATCCAATTGTTAAAATGATGTAAATTAAAATCCTTATTAGTGCAGTTGGTAATGTGGTTTCACTTGCAGATTGTACGTTCGATCCTATTTCAGCGATTCATTTTCTTCTATTACCCCGAACAACATTCGTATCCGTAAACATTGGTCAGCAAAACAAAGCTTTCTAAACTTTAGAACCGCCCGTACAGCTTGATGACTAATAAGGAATGTGACCCAGACATCAAACACGCATCCAATTTTCTAATTCTTTGAAGTACAATGCGACCATGTGAAATGCAATGGAATTATGTAACAAAACAAAGAGTATACTGTAAAACCTCGGAAATAAGCGTATACGGTTATTTATAAATGAGTGAAGACATCATGCGCTTATTCCTTGAAATGCACATATAGGTATTCCACGGAGTATGGGGATAAGAGCTTATAGAGATAGGACATATATGTGCTTATTAAAGATATACTCTTATAGAATAAATGACTGCCTATCTCCACTTATATACATTATATATTACTTTTAGTGTGATATTTAACACTTTACAATGTAGCAGCATGATGGTGATGATGAGATGAACTAATATCGTGGTATTTCTTAAAAATAATTTATAATTAAAATGGAGTTCTACTTGTTTATGTTTCTTTGTGAGTATAGACTTTTTCATTTCTACTTGACAAATCATGCATTTTTCTATGATCATAATATGTCTACCTACTTTGATGTTCTGCCAATTATGTAGTACGTTTGATTTTTGTTAACGTTTTAAATACAGTTAGAAAACGGAAGAAAGTTAACAAGAACTTACGTCATTAATATGTATAACCTGCATGAAAAAGCTTACATATATGCTACACAACTGGATACTTTATTTACAAACATTTTGGAAAAAAGTTTCTTTTTCGCTCGTCTATGTTTTTCTTTTGCTTTGTGTTTATTAATGTTTGTGACACAATAAACATATGCTGTCCACAATGTTTGTCATACTCAATAATTTTGCAGACTAATAGTTAAATGCTTGAACAAAAGAAAAAATATCAGTATGTTAAAGTATCTCAGAATCTATTTGCATCTGCTTTGGGCTTACACTGAAAGTGGTTCAGAGTATAATTGTTTGATGCGATATGATCGAAATGTAGCCCGTAAAAGTTAGAAATGAAAAATAAAAATATTTTGTTCAGATTCGAAGTCACAAAAAAAGGAATTCGTTGTCAGTATGCGCGCGCTTCTACCAGCAAGTTAAGTTACAGAATGTGGGGAATCTGCTAAGGTAAAACTAATATGCAAAATCGCTATTAGTAATTCTTTTTAAAGAGAACTTATATATATTTGAAGGTTTGTTATACCATATTTATCAATATGCATGTATGTTGAACGAAATTTGAACGCCCACAGAATCATCGAATAGTAAAACAAGTCATGTGACTTGACCAATCCCTGGAAGTTACAATAACAAATATTGTGAATATTGTTTGGTTGAAACAAGTCTAAATCACTCATTTGACATGTTGTTTAACGTTTCCACTTTTCACTGTGACAACTATTTTGAAATATTAACGCTCTAACCGGACCAACATGGGTCAAGTTAGGAAACCACCACTTTATTATTCATAAGGAGAAAAAAGTTTTGTTCTTGTGACTGCCTGTAGTGTATACATTTGATGACATTTACAGAATAATGAAAAGAAGAAATGAAATAAAAGTTTTGCCCGTGTCTCCCTTTAACAGTAATGATGACATGATTTAGTATCACATTTGAAAACAAACCATGCAATAATTATATATGGATGTTGTTGGTAAAAGTAGAATAAATAATCCGATATTGTATATCTATATATAGCAAATAATAAATTCTTCTACAACATGAAAAATAGCATTGATCATTATACAACATTACTTAGAAATCACTAAGAAATCTATTAAAATATTTTTAAAGACATATTTTATAAGAATGTCTAAAGGATACATTGTTTGTATCCATATTTGAAATATTCATTGAAAATGAAACCATTGTAGACCAATCCACTTTAAAGATAGAACTTGTGTGCGCATTTTTGGCGGTAAAACTACCGGATATAAGAAGACATGTGCTTTTATTCGAATGCAACATTTGGCAATGACTTTTTTGTCTTTTACTCTATCTTGAAAGCAAATTGTTTATTGTAATGACAGTGTGCATATATTAATAACATGTACATGATAAGCATACATACAAAAACACCCATTGGACCTATAAGTCAACTTATATAAGTCACTTTATATTAAAACATGCTCATATTTCCGAGGTTTTACAGCATGTGCAATATCGAGAAAACAACTATATATTTCATGTTTCGTTTGTCTACGTCTGCTTTTATATATTACTTGAAGTGTGATATTTAACACTTTACAATGTAGCAGCATGATGGTGATGATGTGATAAACTAATATCGTGGTATTTCTTAAAAATAATTTATAATTAAAATGGAGTTCTACTTGTTTGTGTTTCTTTGTGAGTATAGACTTTTTCATTTCTACTTGACAAATCATGCATTTTTCTATGATAATTATATGTCTACCTACTTTGATGTTCTGCCAATTATGTAGTACCTTTGATTTTTGTTAACGCTTTAAATAACTTCTTCGAATATAAATAAAGTCAGACTCATCTGCTCGTCCAGTCTCATTTTGTAGATCATTACTAATGAACATTCAGCAATTAAATGTTTGCAAATATTTTAAAAGCTTCGGAGATATAAATTAAAGCAGTAATTGTATAAGAATTCATCTGAAATGCAGAACGTCTTTTGGACAAGAAAATAATATCAATCACTAATATTCTCTAAAATGTGTCACATCATGTATCCTTTATTGTATAAAACCATATAAAATGTAATTCATTTATAAACAAGCAATTGCATCACATAATGTTATAATAGAAAGCACTATCTAGATCTGATCGTCTTTCAATTTAGCCTCATTTTCATTTTCCGAGTCCAAAAATATCAATATAAAATATAAAGTGTACTCCAAACTATAAAGTTCTGTCAAAATAGTACAAAAATCGTCATTGTGAAATAAAGAAGTAAATGAAACACTGACTCTATTGGACACGTACCCTGCTGCAAAACATACATTGGACGAGGTGCAGTATGTTTCAAAGTTGTGTACTTGTCCAATAGAAAACCAAATCCAAAATTGTACTCAACAATATGTTACAAACCCATAATATCACGCAATATCACAATCATTATTCCTTACATTGTTTTCAGCCAAAACACTAAGTAGTTATCTTGAAAACTCATAACATGTATTATGTAAATTTCCAAAAATGGAAAATTGTGAACAAATCTATCTAAGGCATTCAGCTGGTAAAGTCACTTATCATGTAAGCACATTTAATATATAATTATGATGATAGGACGGGATAAATTTGCAACAAGAACAAAACATTGATTCCATTAGCGTGAGTTAAGCGGAACAGAATCTCTAAAGAAAGTCCAACTCTGCAAAAACTGAAAATGCTGCATGCTCGGTTTGATGGACCGTAGTGGAAAATGCAAGCTGCCTTCCTAACCCCATAGCAACAGCCTAAGCAGAATTCATCATTTAATATGGACTGGTAAAATGTTCAATTTTGAAACATCTGCAGAAAGGTTCATATGGCGATTATCATGGAACATTCAATGTGACAGAAACATGACTTCACAACAATAATGTTGTGCTGATCGAAAATATAACATCTCAGATTAAAGAAAGTTTAACGTATTTCAAATCCGATGTACATTTTAAGAAGATGCAGACGGGTCTAATCTAGAAGCACAGTTCAATTAACATACGAGAAGCACTTGTGAAATTCAATAGTAAGCCATTAGGCCTCAAAACTGCTATCATTTCTATTTTTCAAAATATTTATATTTTTGTTGTATTGTAAAGGTCTCCGAAAAGTTACTTATTGGCCAGACAAATTAATTATCTTTTGCTTATGTTTCGTTTTGGCCATCAGATTAATTAACGCCCGTTTAACTCACAACGAGTGTAAAATGTTCATCGGTAAAAATATTGTGAGCAACTTCCGTTCCTCGTTGTGAGCACCCATCTAGGACGTGTGACACGATAAACAAGGTGAGTTTTTCATAATTTTTGAAGATTACAGACATTTATGTAAAAATATCGGAATGCAGTTAGCTAGCGATGTGTTTTCCGAGTATGCACATGTAACGATATTGCCTGTTGGTGGACAATTTGATGGAAATACCGTGCGACGCAGTCACTCGGGGCAGCTGGAAAACTGGAGACAACTTCTCCCCGGACCAAATTTAACATTAAAAACGTCGATTCTGGTGAAGTTTTGTACATTCTAACATAAAACAGATACCCACAATTCTTCAGCGTAAATTATTATCTGAAAGTCTTCATAGAAACGAAGATATGCCCTGTTTTGCTTTAATCCTCGTTGTGAGCACCATAACGTCGTTGTGAGCAAGACAAGCGCAGTGCTTGTCTTGTTTTATTATGTTATTCAAATTGCGAGGATACAATTTTCAATCTACCAAAAGCAATCAAAACGTTTTTGCACAATAGTTTTTCTTTGTAGTAGTTCTTCTTTTTCTACATAAATTGGCCAGTCTAACATGGATGAAACTCAGGATAAATACATGCATGTTTATATCACACAGCTGACTGACCTCGATGTTAACTCTGGCAACACGGAGTATATGCAATTAAATACATAATTTACCTCCACTTATTAGTTCACCACCATTTGCACAAACAGCAAAACATTTGCAAAATCGTAAGTATATGTAGTTTTTTTGTTTACCATTATCTATTAAGCTAAGAATATACTTGTGTAGTGTTAAAAGTTACGACACACTAAATAAGTAATCCTCCACGAAAAACGATAGTCGCATAATAACAGATTCAAATAGTTTTCAGCGTTTGTTTGCTCTGTAGAGCATTTTTCATGATTTTAGTTGCACTGTTTTTCCTAGAAAGCTCATGACAGTCTGTGTTTGACATTTAAATAGCATTTTTATCATGAAATAGTGGCATTTTTAAGATCTTCTTGACTTCTTAGATGTTACACCACTAGTACAATTTTGGGTTAGCTGATTTTACAGTGTGTTTGACTGAAAAGGATGCTTTGCAAGAGACATGACCCCAGCTTTTCTTTTAATTTTTATGCAGCACTAACAGTTTTTCTAAAAACAAGTACAGATCAGTTTGATGGTCTTGTCTAAAGGGGTGTTGTGTCCAAATATGAGTAGAATCCGTATACTAATAAGGAAGTTATGACCAATTTTTAAGTTTTTGGACAGTTTGACCTTCAAGGTGAAGGTCATTCAGGGGTCAAGGTCATAAGAATATAGGTCAGTTGGAAGACCTTGTCCAAAGAGGTGTTGTGCCTAAATATGAATTAAATTGATTTACTTATATGGACTTTATGGCCAATCTTAAATGTTTTTGGACAATTTGACATTCAAGGTAAAGGCCATTCAGGGGTCAAGGTAAAAAGTACAGGTCCGTAGGAAGGTCTTGTGCTAAGGGATGTTGTGTTCAAATATCAATCAAATCCGTTAACTAATAAAGAAGTTATGGCCAATGTTAAAGTTTTCGGACGGACTGACGGACGGACAGTTCAAAACTAATATGCCTCCCTTCGGGGTATGCACAACGTCTTGCAAAGAAATGCTGCTTTGCAAAAACGTTTTAATTGCTTTGGTAGATTGAAAATTATATTTTCACCATCTGAATTACATATTAAAGCAGCAATCCTCTAAATTCATGCTAATTTTCATGAAAATTTTGAAAATGTGTTTAAAAGTATTTAGTGAAATAACCAAAAGGAAACAATTGACACATTATCAATGGCACTTAAAACTCACGTAAATTTTGAAAAAGAGGACAAATTATGCAAAAATAGCCCTTACTGCGTAAGTAACGCAGTAAAAATATAGTTATAAATACTGAAAAATCGGTCATTAATCGTACATAACATGTAAATTATTACTTGAATCTTGAATATTTTTACTTTTCCAAAAATCTTAGTATATTTTTCTCAAGTTTGATTATATTGAAATATTTTCGCTCATCTGGAGGCATGCAGCTTTAAAACCAGACATGCATTGCGCTTGTCTTGCTCACAACGAGGTTATGGCGCTCACAACGAGGATTAAAGCAATAAAGGGTATATCTTCGTTTCTATGAAGACTTTCAGGTAATAATTTACGCTGAAGACTTGTGGGCATCTGTTTTAGGTTAGAATGCACAAAACTTCACCAGAATCGACGTTTTCAATGTTAAATTTTGTTCGGAGAGAAGTTGTCTCCAGTTTTTCAGCTACCCCGAGTGACTGCGCCGCACGGTATTTCCATCAAATTGTCCACCAACAGGCATTATCTTTACATGTGCATACTCGGAAAACACATCGCTAGCTAACTACATTCCGATATTTTTACATAAATGTCTGTAATCTTCAAAAATTATGAAAAACTCACCTTGTTTATCGTGTCACACGTCCTAGATTGGTGCTCACAACGAGGAACGGAAGTTGCTCACAATATTTTTACCGTTGAACATTTTACACTTTTTTCACATTGACTACATTAAAATGTACATTTTACATTTTTTACACATTGACATTTTTCGTTGTGAGTTAAACGGGCGTGTTAATGAAAACTATGTGCATCGAATTGATCGATACTTTGATAAATAAACAATATATCAAGGAAATATGATTTCCTGTGAAGACATTTTATCAGTACGAGATCACTCTAAAAAAAGCTATTTGTCTCCATACTACTGCTGCTGATGATTTTTAGTTTGTTTATACCGGGCGCCGGCTATGCCATATGTCCCAGACTATCGGCATCTGTTACGTCGCTGGCCGTAGGGCCTGTCACGGAGGACTTAGTTCGCCTTCATCGACGCTGATCATAGAGCCGCAACGGTGGTCTTCTCAAGCCGTCTTTCGTCGTAGAGATCTTCCCTAGGACCAAGTTCTTTGCATCTTGAACGCAGATGACAACAGAAGAAAAGGCACCTATTCCTGGAGGCAGCAGCTCTTTGTATAGCCACACCCTTCGCCGTTGGTTAGGTCACACCAGCTAAGTGACCTAACTAGGTCACCCATCTGGTGTGACCTATACACTCCGAGCGACGTGCACGCCGCGAAGGGAAGTCCGAGTATATTACTGCTATGGGAATTCCTCGGGTTTTATACCTGCACTAAAAGCCGCGAACATTTACGATAAAATATGATAAACAAGATTAACAAGGAAAGGCGGCGTTCAATGAATTGTCGATTCTGGTCGATAAGACCTGACTTTTCTTTTGCTTCCATTGAGCGAATGATTAGCATTTCGACACTCAAAGAGGCCCCACACTTCGCTGTTTTTTTTTAGTAATTTCAGTGCTTTGATTTCAAACAGAGTTATATAAGCAGACATACTGAAACACAAATAATTTAGTATGTTATAAGAAACAATAAATGACGACCTTGAAGAAAGTACTCCTTTATTTAAATGTCAAAAGATATACCAGAATTCACAGGACGGTATCCGACTAACATTACAAATGGACACTTTATTAAAGCAAAGCAATGTACAGAAAGTATTCGAAACCACATAAGCATATAAGTAGAAATAAGTGATTCTGTTGGAAAAAAAATGCATGATTTTTTTTTATCTTTTAATCTACATGTAGCTACAAACATAGCATGGCGCCCCTGTATAGAACCAATGATATAAATCCTAATCCAGAAATCCTCCATAGCACAACACCTCTGGACAACAGCCAATATATTTCTTTCCCTTAGAGCATGTTGCTTTGCAGAAGTTGAAATGAATTATTTTTAACAAACATATAATTCATTGAACATAAATATTGATGAGTCGATTGGTGTGAGGAAATCTTAGCGTTACTAAGCGATACATTACGTCAGCATGCAAACAAAAACAATTTTACGTGTAAATACTAACTATATCTGTTCATTTAAATTAAATGTGTTCACATTTTGATACAACCGCTCTATACCAAAATTGTTTATACTTTTTTATTGTATTATTTGTATTGTTTTCAATGAGTACATGTGCATAGATTCCCTAACCTTGACCCCTTGTGTAATTTAGACAAAAAAAATGTTTGAAGTAATTTTTAACACATTTACTTGAAATAATAGAGCCAGTTTTTAATGGGCAAGATTGTTTTGTCAGAAGAACTGTTTATTTCTTTTATCGACAAGTGCAGTCGGCTTGACCATGACTTTTACAATAATACTGTAAACCTTGTCAGAAAAGTGTTAGGCTTCATCTAAGAGGTTATGTCTCCAACAGATCATTCTTTTACATACAAACTCAAAACGCCGCAACCGTCTTTTCAAAATATACTATGCTCAAATTTGATAGCAAAAAACATTGATAATTGCTACACAGTCTCATTGTAAATATAACATAAATACGTTTTGACTTCACACTAAGTAAAAATGTTATGTCTCATCTTCTACACACTATTGGTGGTCACAATATGAATATGTACTGTCATTAAAAAACTGTTTGTTTTTTTTTTTTACAAGAAAATACCAATTTAACTTGACTAGTAATAGGAAACGCAGCTTCCAATACACAGTGTAATCATTCATTTATTAAGTAAGGATCTCAGCGTTTTCAATAATTCTATGTAATTAAAAAAATTTTTTTTACTCGAGATGAGCATAGTATATCTTTAAGGGTGATGAGCAGTTAACCTACCCTAAGGTCAGTGCATACAACACAACAAATCACGTTCCTGCTTTATTGTCGGAAGAATCCGTTTGTCTGTCATTGATTTATATATTTTTCTTTTGTTATAGTTGTTGCAACAGATGTACTACACATCCACCAGGCCGAAGAAACAAACAAAAATATTCCGGTGAATATAAAAACAATGTTATTCTTGATTTAATCAAGGCTTTTGAAAGTTATTATTACTTTAATAGAATATGTCCTGTTTGCCTGAAACTTGTAAATAATTATTTAAATTTGTATCAGAACATAGAACTTCTGACTTACCTTTGAACAAAAAATCAAAACAAACAAACATAAAAAACACGATAATATCAATGCCTAAATACGTTGAACTAATATGATTGGTCAATGTGTTTCAGACAAGAAACCTTTGTGATGATGCCAATGGAGGTTGTACTGAAACATTAGACATAAACGAGATGCATTAACTGGTATGTGTAAAAGAACTTGCATATATTATTTCTAAGATTGTGATACAAATCAAAATTTTAGCAATGCAACAGTAACATATTACTTTATTGTAGCTAAGAGAAAAAAAAACATTTTAAGTTTATTCAAGTTTATTTTTTCATTTGCTTATGTTTTTATATGTTTTTTCTTTGTCCCTATACAAATTTGTATTGGGACCAACAAATCGCTCGAATCACGTACAAGGAAAGAAAATGCGATTTCCTTCGCTAAGAATGTTTATATTTATTTATACGCATAATTTAATTCACATCACAACAGGCAAAACTATGGTTGAGTTTGCATTTCCACCAGTTATTACAAAAGGTAGATCTGAGGTGTTAAAGGATATAAAGGTGTTTGTTGATAGTCCTTGTGGGGCGGAATGTAAACAGTCGGACAGCTCCCTGTCACTGGAAGCATGTGAAACCTGCCAATACTTTAATCTTTTCGGTGTGAACATTTATCCTGACCCGAAGTCTTTCAATTCTACATATGAAACATGGACAGGTAAAAGTGATTTTAGTGGACTCATTTTGCAAATTAAACTGAAATTTTCTTCAGTGAAAACCGCTCTCATTTGTTTATTTTTGTGTCCATATCATCTCCTTCCTTAAAATGATGAAAATGTACCAGTTATATTATGTTTGGATACAAATGTTATTTTCAATGCAAAGTAATAAATTTTAAAGATATAATATTTTATTGATTTATAAAAATAGTGATTAAGGATTTTTGTTGGTATATGAATTGAAAATTTAAATGTTTAATACGCTTTATTTTTTTTACTTGTTGATTTTAATGTGTTTTTGTGGCTGAAGCCCTCGAGGCCATTATTTATTTTGCGGGCCGATTATCAACTGCCGGCCCTACTCTGCCGTGTATTAAAGACATGTACGTTAAATGCTTGTTTTTTTATTCAATAATTTTTGGAATAATTTTCCATGAAAAACAAGATTGACAGAGCCTCTTATTTTTGAGTGATTTCGTAATTTCGACTTAAAACAAATCAAATCAAAATTATATGAAATAATAAATATAATCCCGTTTCGATTTTACACTACCTGCGACAAATGTCTAACGTTAAGTATACACAGCCCGGGGATGGCCCTTTAGAGACCATAACCTTATTTGTGGACACAGTGTAGACTTATTTATTTTGTACAACAGTTACTGTACTTTTTTTTATTAATATTCTTGTGAATAACATTTATTCTTCTCTTGATCGACAGGTAATGAAATAAGATTTGAAGCCAAAGCAAGCACATTTAAGCCTTGCCCAGATCACATGGTTTGTTTTATAAAAAATACCTTACCTTATTATTAAAGCCTGAAAACTTTATCTTATTCTTGAAGAAATTATAGTACAAAATTCGAGATTTGAATAAATGGAATATCAATTTCATGTACGAAATTGTTTTGAACATAATATAATCAAATATGTCACGTATTGGATGGTTGAGAGCAAATGGCATTTATCGTGAAAACGACAATAATATCCAAACTGTTTTTGGTGAACTTGACTTACATTATGGGATTTCTCAATATAGTGTTGATAATTGCAAGTAATAAATATGTTTTGACACCGTTTGTTCAATAAAATATTTACTCGTAGATACTTGTCTAAAGCCCCAGTCACATTAAAGCCTACGACCAGTTAAGACCAGTTCACGATCACCAGTGACCTCTGGTCGCGGACAATCTTTAAAACGTCTTACGACGATCATCGATGATCTTTGACAGTCGCAGGTTATCTTATTTAGGTCCCACGACCAATTTCAGTCGTAGAGAGGTTTTTGAGCTTGCACAAAAACCTCCTTGCGATCAAACAGGTCGCTAGTGATCTTATAAGGTCTTAAGGCTGTCGCACGATGGTCGTTCGGAAGTGCGACAATATTACGACAGTCTTTACAAATTTCCACTAGTCACTGATAATCTTAAGTAGTCTTTAGTAATCGTGTGATGGTCGTACGACAAGTTGTAGGTGATCGCATGTTATGTCGCGGGTAGTCGTAAGTAATCCCACACAATCTTGAGACCATCGTACGTTTGCTTATGACCTGTCGTGCGATTGTCAATGACGACTTGTCTTACGATACTCGCAAAAGTAAATTTATCTGTGCAAAAATGGTTTTGGTCGCAGACAATCGCTGATGATCGTCAGTATTACAAGTCGCCGGTGGTCGCAAGTAATCGTAAGCTCTAGTGTGACTGGGGTTTAAATACACATGGATATTAATGTATCTATTCAATCAAATGTAGATTCTAGTATACCATTTAAAAAGTGATACGATGTCTTGTTTATGTGTGAGATATTTTGTCTCTTTAATGTTATTTTCCAATTTTGATTTTACTAGGAACTATGCACAAGTGACCGAGACGATCCAAAATGTGTTGGAATTGGCAGATGTGATAAATACTTCTATAAAAGTGTTCAAAGTAGGTGAATAAAATGTGTTACGTTTATGTCTGCAAATGTAAAGGAAAAGTAGAATGATGATGAGTTTTGATATAGGTCGTATCATAATTTGGGGACCTTTCTGTTGAAAATGTGTCAGAGTTAAATCGTATACATATACATGCACAGTGCATTAACTGGAGTGCTGGTATTAGTTACCCACACTCTAGAGCATGCCCATTGATTGGCTCATTTTTGCTGGGTTTTACTTATTGTGACGGAAGAGAAAGGGAAAACGACAGAAATATGCTATTCAGATGCTTGTTCGTTAGTTACTTTTTTCCGGGGTTTCATACTGTGTCAACAGGGAACGTGTTTTTATGTTTTACAACAGAGAAAGAACATCAAAACACTCGGCAATCTGATTAATACTCGGAAGTTTCGTCCCCTCGTACAAATCAGATATCCTCGTGTTTCTATTACATATATTTTATTATTTAAACCGTCTTAAAATGGGAGAGATAATTGAATTTGCTACATCTATCAAACACCTAAAGTTATCTCCTATGATATGATATTAAGTATTTAAATCAATGAAGTGATAGGCATTCACATTGCATTAAAAACTTACTTGTACGAGTATATCGAAACCTTGGCAGTTGATTTTCAACAAAAGAGTAACACAAAAGTTGAGGGTTTGTGCTGTTTTTAAAATTACGGAATTGATAACATAATGAAAAAAAAAATTTTTACTAGAACTAGTTATGTCATACCATACTAGTTAACAATATTTTATCTAACAAATCTCCAGATCTTTATATTTATACCGAAATATATTCCATTACATATGTGTTAACTTTCTTAAGTTTATACTTTTATGCAATGTATTTTTATTTGTATAGTTTGATAAAGGTTCCAAAAGGACCAGATAATTAGATCCAATTAATTGCTGGTCATATGCCTTGCCTAATAAAACAATAAATACGTAAAACCTTTTTTTAGATATTGTAATGTTGCTTTACAATCCTTTACATTGTGAATCCTTCCTTTTGACAACTTTACATATTATGACACAAAACACCTTAAATGCTTGAAAGAAATTGTCACCGCACTTTGTTTTTGTTTTCTCGGAGTATAACAAAAGGATAATAGCTGTGTGCAGTTTTGATCGTTTGTTTATTTTTCAAGTGACATTGGAAGTGTATGGAAGCATTCAACTGTTGGACATTTATGGGTTGGATTTTTCCGCAAATATTATTACAGACAGTCTAGTAGCCTTACATGACCTATGTAGAAGTGCTATGAAACTAGCCTTTTCTGGCAAAGGTGATCCTTTATAATTTTTACCTACAGTGTTGGTATAAATACTTATTATTTACCAGATGTTGCTGTTCTACTTATACGGTACCCGGTCACGTTTTGAATGCACACTAAGCGCAGAACAATAGCACTGCCATTTTTCTATTTTAAAATTATTGTAAAACTGGATTAAAAATATAGATTCTGTTCCTTGTTGTCAAGTTACTGTTACTCATAGATGAACTGCAAACAGCCAAAAAAGCAGAGCAAGGGCAAAAAGTCATGTTAATATATGTAAAACGTACTCTAAAAATCACATTTGTCTGCACTTCTTAATGTACCGCCACAAGGTTACGAGGTCACAATAGTATAATTTCTAATCTGTTTGGCCGTGTGGTTAAGGTCGTTGACTCCAAACCACTTGCCCCTTACCGCTCTGGGTTCGAATCCCGACAGAAACCTTGTATTCTTTTGTGAGGAAGCTATCCTGCTGGCATACGGAAAGTCTAGGGTAATACTCAAATGCCCGTTCATAAGACATGACATCATTTTAAAAGGGCAGATGAGCCTAAAATGATTTTAATAAAGTTATATCCCCTTTTCGACTACAATGATTTTGCTAAGGTACAAATGCTATAAAAATATTAACTTTAAAAACCTTTCTAAAATGCATGTAAAATTATGTATCAATTTTGAGCTATTATGCTCTGTAACACCGCAAAACGTCCGTACCGCAAAACGTACGTATATGGACGTTTTGCGGCGCATATCGTCCACATTTTTATGACGTTCATTTTGCGACAAAAAGGCATGGTCCTGCCTCATAACGTCCATATTTTAAAGTTTATATAGTTTTCGTTAATTTTGACCAGTTATTATCAGGTGTTATTGTGTTTTGATTTTAGCTCACCTGAGTATGCGCCTATCTATCTGTCCGTCCAAATTTAGCTTGTTACCACTCTAGCATCCACATACCCTAAGCAATATGTTCAGAGTTTTCGGCCCTTGAATTACAATATCTGTTATATTTCACATTGTCACCACTCCAACGCTTTCATTTCTTCTTTAATCTTGACAATTTTCAACAGAATATGTATGACCATAAAATCTCAACAAAGTTAGATTATAGGCTAAATCTATCAAAATACAATAACAAAAAACGCATTATATCTCACCCTGTTAGTGCTTTCATTTCTTCTCCATTCTTAAACTTTTTTTAATACACAATATGTATAGCAATAAGGTCTCGATCAAGATTATTTATGAGCTAAAACGACTGAATATGTCAATAGTTATTTGCCTTTCAATAATAAAAATAAAGACATATTTTAAAGTTAAATTATTGAGTTGTGATAAAACTGCCATTTCTTTCTTATCAGTGATCAGAATGTCATTCATACATTTATGACAGGACGGACATCTTGAATAGTTCAACTATAATATTGACCTTGAAATGACCTTGAATTTTGCTTAAATTACCATATCTTTGTCATTTACAGATATTTGGATAATGATGACCATTTCAGACGTAGAATAGAGTACTGATATCAGTTACCCAGATTCTGACCAAGTACATGAAATGTACTTGCTTTTTATTTGTAATATTCAATGCTATCTACCCTTGTCCTGTGGAGCCTTTATAGGCAGGTGGGCGATATAAGGCCACCGTGACCTTTTTGCTTTGTTCAATTATAAAATTACATTGTTCAATTATAAAATTACATTATGGCATTCAAACAAAACGCTTACATTACGATATTTTAAAATATGCTTTAGTTTTTATCAATAGAACACATTGAACTTCTTTTTCATCATTTCCTGTGCGGAAGAATGTTTGTTATAATATACTCTATTACGAATTATCTATGTAACTTAAAGGCGAAATGTTTTGTTCTTCAGGCGATAAAATAATACGGCTTTAGTAAAGGGACGGATTTTCCGACTGACCTATAGATTAAATCATTTTTCAAAGTTATATTTTATGACAATTTCAAAAGGCGCACTATCGTCATTTTTCCCACATATTGATGATGTTCAAAAATTACAATCTGCTCAAATATGACTAGGCTGCTAAAAGTGCGCGACCCGATGCACTCTTGCTCACATATGACTAGGCGGCTAAAGCCCCCAAACACATCAATAGCTCTCTCACTCAGATATGACAAGGCGGCTATACTCTCCTTTCCTCGACAAAAGCTCTCTCTGAAAGGCCCCATCACCATGACAATATAGCTCTCTCGCTCAAATATGACTACACTGTCAAAACCCCCCATCCATCCCCCGTAAAAATGAACAGTAGAACCAGACCTCCATAGTCAACAAGAACACACTTCTTGATGCAATTATATGAAAAGCTATTGTCAAAAGCAAAGCTTAATTTTAATATTTTTTGTCATTCACTCAGTCCAATCTCCGTATAATCTCAGTCCGTCCGTATAGCCGTCCTTTTCCGTATGTCTATAAGATTACATTTATATATATATATATATATATATATATATATATATATATATATATATATATATATATATATATATATATATATATATATATATATATATATATATATATATATATATATATATCAATAACATCGTTTTTATATCTCTGCTCCTGCTGCTGCTGATTGGTTCCATTGCATAAAAAAATCTATTCGACAATCATCCTCGGCTTAAGCATATTTCTTTTTTTAAATAAAAAAAAGATCACAAAAATATTGCACTTTAATAATTATTTTGTCATATCTTTACCTGAAACAATATGAAAGTGTCAGAACCAATAGAAGTGACGTTTATAATGAATATATTTAATACAGAAAATTATGGACGATGTGCGACTGAAAGACACACTCTCGTCGCAAAACGTACCAAGTACGATATGCATCGCAAAACGTCCACATGTGTACGATATGCGACGCAAACGTCCACACGCGTACGTTTTGTGGTACGGACGTTTTGCTGGGTTACAATGTAATGCTCTTTTTTGTCGACTTAAATTTATCGGCCAACTATTTTGTTATTCATATTGTATATTTCTCAATTATACAAGGGAATATTCCTTGAACAGAGAAAAAATGGAGTTCCAAAAGAATGCTAAAAACGACAAAATTGAAAATGTTGCAGGCTCAGTTTGATTGAGCCTATTCATGGACAGTACTGGAAAGTGCACGTTACCGTCCAAGCCCCTGAGCAAAAATGGTGAAATTTTGAACTTCGAAATGCATATTACCCTCAACGTCAATTTTAATGTATACTTGCAAAGAGAAAAGTGGAGTGTGCATTCGATTGGACTTTTGAAGAATTACCGATGATCCGAAGGGTGTGGGTGGTGGCTAGGTTTGCGATCAATATTTTCATATTTCTTGGTGGAAATGAACGCGTTCAAAATTTAAATATGTTTTTGAAGGTAGAGACAGGTTCGCAATTCATGTTATCATAGAGCCATATCTAGGACGAAATAAAGGTATTAGCAGTCTAGAAGATATGATAATAACTAAAAACGAAATTGAAATTGACAATCTTGTCATTGCAAAAGTCGAAGGTTCATACAGAAAAAAATATTTAGACCTGGGTATGTATAAATCCAACTACAATTTGTTTTAAAGTTCAAACACGACGACAGAATGTATAAAAAATGTATATACTTTTCGATTATAGTCCTTTCATTATCAGAAATATATTAATGAAACTACCTTTTAGATTTACATTAATAAGTGTAATTTAAAAAAAAAACCTCTCAGATTAACACAGATTTATATATAATTACATTTTTTCTCCACAAAAAGTATTAATAGGTTTTGTAAGGCAGTCAAGATAAATGTGAATTTTCCATTTATAAATAGAAAAATAAAAAAATCTCTTTAATTAACACTTCAGATAAACAGACTCCAAAATACGTTGAAAATGAATGTTTTGGTTGCCCCAAAGACGAGGTAATTGCAGTATTTTACTTATTTTATAAGTGTTTATCTAACATTTGAAAATGACATCAAGTTTGAGATTCGTTATAATGCAACAAATAAATTTCAACGAATAATAACTGATCGGCAGTACTTTTCTGCTTTAAACCGATTTCATATTATACGCAATAAACACGTAAACGTAACTCGATTGCAACAAACAAACAAACAAACAAACAGTACACATAATAAAGTGATTAGAGGTAAAAGGTGCTTGTGCTGGCAACAATGATACAAAGTAAATTGTATAGAACTGTTGTGAAGGGTACAAGAATTACTTTATTATACTCCGGCGAATTAGAAAGGGTCTGTCATGCAAATAACTCATACTTGTATACCATTTTACGAATCGATAATTTTGTGTGAGGTTACTTGCTTATCGATATTTTGCTATTAATGTGTATAAAATTAACAGATGGTGTACTTTCTTTTTCTTTTATTTTTAATTGAAATCATTATACATCGGAACATATACATAATATAGCCAACACCAACGGTAACTATAATAATTTTTATTACATGCTTTTCGTTGGTTTATAGAAATATATCAGTGAAATAAAAACTGGTAATGTCACTGTTTTAAACAGTGAAATTACCAATTTGATAATTTCACTGTTTTGAATTTAAGCCCGTAACGTTGTTTTAGTGAAATAACAGCGTGCAGAGTGTGACTAAAAAAAGGATTGGAGCACCACACTAAATACCGTATTCCGGTATATACCGGACAAGACGCTTGAATGATAAAATGCTAAAATCTTGCCTTTTCGCCCAACGGAATGAAATTTAAAAGGTCTAATTCATCTTTTCACACCGATTTATGTATGATAATGCATGAAAAATGTAAAAACCGGCGAAAAAAACGATATTTGTCTATTTTGTGATCATGATTTTTGCAAGCGTCTAAAGGTACTGCTCCAATCCTGTATTGAGTTAAATCCCAGCGTGCACAGTACTGGAAACCAGCTTAATGACGTCACGTTGTATTAGTATTTGGCGCGCCTCTAATTTAGTACTAGGTTAAAAAGTCTTTTTAAACGTTTCTTTGCATGTAATAAAAAGAAAATTTGTTTAGTTTAGTGTAAGATTGAAATATATTTCGCCTCGTGAACACCAAAAGTTCATATTTCACTCATGGCTGCGCCACTCGTGAAATATACCTTTTGGTGCTCACTCGGTGAAATATATTCCGATCTTACACTGAACTAAACAAATATCCTCTATATAATTTGAACGAAAGTTACAGAGTATTGTCTTAATTTTGCATTAAATCCACTTGTTAATAATAAAACATTTATATCTCTTATTTACTTATGTTATATTAATATTTTCTTTTTCAGGTCTGGTGTTTGTTACCGAACATTTCAATGTGCTTTTCAAAAAATCAGTGCATAGGTAATATTTCATGAATGTAAATACTATTCGGTATATTTTCGCCTGGAATAGCCAATTCTGTGCTGGGAATTTCTTTGTCAGAAATTGTAAAATTCTTTGTTTTTTATTTATTCATATCTCTGACAGTCAATCTGAGTTTGTCAGTTGTAACTAAAATATTCCCAATTTCTTGAAGTGCGGCTTTTTTGTGGACGGACATAGTAATTGTGAAAATGACTAAGGAATGCAAGTAAGAGTTCATATTATTATAAAAAAAAACAAGTTAATGAAGAAGATCAATTAGTTAGTTAAATCAATCCAAGTATGATCACTATTACTTTCATAAGTGATCAAAACCATCATAGTTGTAAACATGCCCAAAATTTAAAATTTTTAAATCATCTCCAATTTGAATTATTATGAGGTACTACAAGGGGAAAATTTGATAGAAAAGCAGTATCAAATGTAATTGTTATTTTTCAATAATACACTCAATTGCATAGGATAATATTTTCGCCTGCATTAACATAACGCCAGATTACATGTACATCTCTTTCATTTTGACAGTCGGTCAATAAAAATTATTTCATACAAAAATGTCCATGTTTACCAAGGCGACTAGGGAAAAGCATCTGCGAGACAAAGAGGATCGTTTCATTAAGACTTGTTGTATTAGTATATAAGTGGAGCATGTAGTTTCGAAACACATTAAATGAAGATATTGTAACTTCGTTTCGTTCCAAGTATATGATTTTGCGGAAAATTTAAAATATGGAAACTAGCAAAGTGCTATGATGCCCCAGTTGGATATCGAAAGTGTGTCGTTATTCGCTCTCATAATTTCACCTAGTGTTCTTATATTTACTTTGTTTCCTTTACTTGCTAAAGGAAACATATTCAATAATATATCAATTTTGCTTTACAGATGATTATTACGAACATCTTAAAATTTCGAGTGATACACAAATTGTCCGATTCAATTTGTTGATGACAAGCGATGAAGAATTTACTGATATAGGTGATGACCAGAAGAGTGCTCTAAAACTGCAAATATCTGAACAAATTAATTGTTCCGTGCAACTTTTTACTGAAGTCGATCTTGTACAATCAGGTATTCGTTTTATATTACCGAAATGCATCATATATTTTCTTTGTCAGTAATTGCAAATTTCTTTGTTTTTTATTTATTCATATCTCTGACACTCAATCTGAGTTTGGTTTTACCTGAGGCGTTACAGTTTTTGTTCAGTTGTAACTAAAATATTCCCAATTTCTTGAAGTGCGGCTTTTTTGTGGACGGACATAGTAATTGTGAAAATGACTAAGGAATGCAAGTAAGAGTTCATATTATGATAAAAAAACCAAGTTAATGAAGAAGATCAATTTGTTAGTTTAATCAATCCAAGTATGATCACTATTACTTTCATAAGTGATCACAACCATCATAGTTGTAAACATGTCCAAAATTTAAAATTTATAAGCTGTCTCCAATTTGAATTATTATGAGGTACTACAAGGGGAAGTTTGATAGAAAAGCAGTATCAAATGTAATTGTTATTTATCAATAATACACTCAATTGCATAGGATAATATTTTCGCCTGCATTAACATAACACCAGATTACATGTACATCTCTTTCATTTTGACAGTCGGTCAATAAAAATTATTTCATACAAAAATGTCCATGTTTACCAAGGCGACTAGGGAAAAGCATCTGCGAGACAAAGAGGATCGTTTCATTAAGACTTGTTGTATTAGTATATAAGTGGAGCATGTAGTTTCGAAACACATTAAATGAAGATATTGTAACTTCGTTTCGTTCCAAGTATATGATTTTGCGGAAAATTTAAAATATGGAAACTAGCAAAGTGCTATGATGCCCCAGTTGGATATCGAAAGTGTGTCGTTATTCGCTCTCATAATTTCACCTAGTGTTCTTATATTTACTTTGTTTCCTTTACTTGCTAAAGGAAACATATTCAATAATATATCAATTTTGCTTTACAGATGATTATTACGAACATCTTAAAATTTCGAGTGATACACAAATTGTCCGATTCAATTTGTTGATGACAAGCGATGAAGAATTTACTGATATAGGTGATGACCAGAAGAGTGCTCTAAAACTGCAAATATCTGAACAAATTAATTGTTCCGTGCAACTTTTTACTGAAGTCGATCTTGTACAATCAGGTATTCGTTTTATATTACCGAAATGCATCATATATTTTCTTTGTCAGTAATTGCAAATTTCTTTGTTTTTTATTTATTCATATCTCTGACAGTCAATCTGAGTTTGGTTTTACCTGAGGCGTTACAGTTTTTGTTCAGTTGTAACTAAAATATTCCCAATTTCTTGAAGTGCGGCTTTTTTGTGGACGGACATAGTAATTGTGAAAATGACTAAGGAATGCAAGTAAGAGTTCATATTATGATAAAAAACCAAGTTAATGAAGAAGATCAATTTGTTAGTTTAATCAATCCAAGTATGATCACTATTACTTTCATAAGTGATCACAACCATCATAGTTGTAAACATGTCCAAAATTTAAAATTTATAAGCTGTCTCCAATTTGAATTATTATGAGGTACTACAAGGGGAAGTTTGATAGAAAAGCAGTATCAAATGTAATTGTTATTTATCAATAATACACTCAATTGCATAGGATAATATTTTCGCCTGCATTAACATAACACCAGATTACATGTACATCTCTTTCATTTTGACAGTCGGTCAATAAAAATTATTTCATACAAAAATGTCCATGTTTACCAAGGCGACTAGGGAAAAGCATCTGCGAGACAAAGAGGATCGTTTCATTAAGACTTGTTGTATTAGTATATAAGTGGAGCATGTAGTTTCGAAACACATTAAATGAAGATATTGTAACTTCGTTTCGTTCCAAGTATATGATTTTGCGGAAAATTTAAAATATGGAAACTAGCAAAGTGCTATGATGCCCCAGTTGGATATCGAAAGTGTGTCGTTATTCGCTCTCATAATTTCACCTAGTGTTCTTATATTTGCTTTGTTTCCTTTACTTGCTAAAGGAAACATATTCAATAATCTATCAATTTTGCTTTACAGATGATTATTACGAACATCTTAAAATTTCGAGTGATACACAAATTGTCCGATTCAATTTGTTGATGACAAGCGATGAAGAATTTACTGATATAGGTGATGACCAGAAGAGTGCTCTAAAACTGCAAATATCTGAACAAATTAATTGTTCCGTGCAACTTTTTACTGAAGTCGATCTTGTACAATCAGGTATTCGTTTTATATTACCGAAATGCATCATATATTTTGTAAATACATTATATGTTACTTTCAATTAGTGCCTTATTTCAAACGTGACATCAAAATTTGAGAAAATATCGATAAACGATGACTGCGTCATAAATATCCGTATTCCTTAATAAATTGCGTGTTCTTCCCAAAGTAGAGCTGGGCGAGTTTTGGAAATCCCGGATATCGGGTCGAGTAACACATTAACCCGGTTACTGTATCATTATCCTTAAATCTGAAAATTGAAACAACAAAATAAGAAATTAAGGAATAATGTTATCAGTTTATTATACACTGTTGAGTAAAAATACTAAATTCTAATGAATGGATGCATGTACACAGCTGTCAAAGCTATATCGCACGAAAGCTAGCCGATTTTGATACAGTGCAGCTGTGTACAGTAGCATTGTTCTCTTTGTTACTGGGTTTATGTACTCTCAGAAATGGCAACGATGCTATATCGAGTATGATGTACATCTTATATAAATGCTATTGACTCTGAAAATGATAATTAGGCAACAATCGGTACGATATGCATTTGTTATGTTTTGGTCTCTGAAAATGAAAACGAGGCTATATGGAGTACAATATATGCATATATGATATTGACGTTTTTGTTTGGAAATGAAAACGAGGTTAAATTGGATCCAATGGAACAAAACATTGTGAATACGATGAAAGTCCATTGATTATATTTTATAAGATGGGAAATAAAACTATTTGTCACAGTTGACTTTACCTTACCGACGAATAGTATTTCGTCGTGATTCATAAATATTTCACTGATTTCAGAAGAAGAGGGCTACATAGAACTTGGTTTTGTTGTTATGTCTTAAAACGACAATAAGGAGCTGAAAAAGGCCGTGATAAACGTCCATAAAGCCAGTGACAAAGGAATGTTGTCTGTTATCACACCGTCAGCTGTTTACTTTGCTGTTCCGGAGACTGTCCTGTTTCTTCAGTACATATCCGGCTATCCTAAACCGATTCAGGAAAGACCTAACTCCCCTGACCTAGGAAATATCATAACTGGAATAAGCTTTATTGTGTTGATCATCTTCACAGTATTGATAGCATCTGTAGCTAGGAAAACACAACCCTTGCGTCCGTATGGGATAACGAAAGGTTCGTACAATACTCAAATTGTAGTCTGTAACGTCGATATTGCTTGAATGTTTATATATTTTTTGCATTAAAGTTTTTTCATTCAATTCAGAAAGGTTATTATCAGAATAATAAAATCGTCAGAAATATTTGTCACGTAATATGAAAGCGTTAAAACGGTCAAAGAACTAAAATATAATAATAGTTGTTGTCCTATTTTATTATTATTAATCAGATGTTAGTTAAAGCAAAATGTTCGGATTCTAATTCAAGAAAACATCGTAATAATCAGATGAAATAATACTTATTTACTTTCAATCCTACTTTTAAATTACTTTTATTCGACAGACGAAGACGTGAAAAGGACCCACTGGACATCACAACATTTGGCAACATTTATGCGGAGATAAACTAGTATACTGTTTACTTAAATTATAATTTGTTCGTAAAACTTCGTGATATTCCGTTTAGTGCGTTTTTGTGACAAAACGTTAAAGTAACGTGTTTGTTAGCATGTCATGTGAATTCTTTAATATATTTGAGTATTTCATTCCATATTCGTCATAGTCGTTGAGACTAGTAAATATATCAATCGACAGAATATTGGGTGTATACCTTTAAGATTTGGATCTACATTTACAAAGACACCTGCAATATACGTGCTGTTATTATTTGGATAGGTTCACTTGGACTTGGAGTAACTAACGCTTGATTTTGTAAATGTTTGAATCGTTGTTCATGTTGAATAAAGAAGCTTGAGCTGGATTTTTATATTTATTAAGATGAAATATATTTCATGTTTTGACATTACATTTGACAAATCTCTGTTTCGTTTGTTATCATACTTATTATTTCTTTAAATGTTCCAGGTTATCTAGGAACTAAACCTAATTGAAAACGTCGGGAACATTTTTTACAGCTGTACTTTTGACGATTGACATTATCGTCATTACTAAATAATTGCCCTATGACGTATGTATTATTTTGTCACTATAAACAAAGAATTAAACTGCCAATAATCACTGGTTATTTACTAGTATGTTTTTTATTGATTATATCGATTATATAGTTTACAAAGCCTTTTAAAGCAACCATTATAACGCAATTTATAGATTATTTCCGTTCTTATAATGTTTTCGGTTTCATATAATGCTAAAATGTAATGACGTAATGACGTCGTCTTAAGTAAACAACTCGCTATATATTGACGTCATTTCAAACATACAAGAATGATTAATCAAACTCTGATATAACCTCAATACAATCCAGTCTGAACGTAAGATTTAATTGTTGAAAACTTGATAAAAAACTTTTGTCTTGTTTAATATTTTTTATATCTTAGCAACAGTAGGGTGCGAAATCGAACAGCGTTATACGAAATTCGGCACCGAAGAAATCTCCGCTTGAAAAAATAACATTACTGCAGTAGTCTAGGGATCTTCCTTATTCCCTGCGGTTCCAGACCGCAGGGTATTGGTACGCGTTTAACTTTTGAGACATGGAGGAGCACGTGACCTGTTTTCGGTACATGGAGGAGCATGTGATCTGTAAACCGTACACGATTGGTTAATTGACCTTTTCGAAAACCTAGCTAAATACCGTTTGCCGGTTACGGATTTACCTGTAGGAAATTAGTCCGAATTACACCTAATTAAGAACAAAAAACTATTACGTGATATTTCTAATTTTCTATAATTATTTTACGGTTTAAGGTGGAAAAAATTGAATGATGTGTATGAAAATTATCAATGTTTCTTTGATATCTATCTCAAATTTTACAAACAATACATTGTTTATACTGAAAATCTACAAAATTAAAATATTCGTAGTGGCATCTGCCATAATAAATAGAGATATTTTCTGCGTAAACTTGTGTGTTTACTTTATTTATTTTTTGCTCGGAATTATTCATATAATGGTAGTCCTATTTAATCATTTTCTTAAAAAGAAATAATTGTTTATGTTCGACCTTCTCCGGTCTTCAATGGTCACCAGTTTCCAAAGACCTTCTATATTGATCGTTTATTCAATTGTCAACAAAATTCTTGATACAAACGTTGATACCCCCCCCCCCCCCCAATAATGTTGAAAATAGTTAAAGAAATATCTTTATATCATTAAAATATCATTAAAATTTCCGCAGGAAACCATTTTACTTGTTTTATCTTGTTAGAATCGAAATTATATCGGTGTGAGTGATGTTTATCGGCTATTTAACACCGGTTTGGTCGTGTTGATGCAAAAACAACTCCTAACCGGTGTAAGATAGCCGATAAACACCGCTTAAACCGATATTATTTCTTAATTTTGCAATTAACATATAGTGAATTTCATTGTAAGGAAGTTTGTATCTGTAAACCAATCTGGATAAAGTGTGATCGGCAGCATTAATCATATCACTATGCAATAAAATTGCAGAATCGGTTTGAATGAATCTTGAGAAATCAAAGACGCCGCCAAATGATGTGAACAATCAATCAGCATTGAAAATGGTTCTCTATTACAGCTGAATATCCTAAGCACAAATCAATTTTTGTTTCTCCGTGTTCTTGACATGTGCTCGTTGTTTGATAATAAAATTGCATATTTTTGTGAAAAAAGTAGAATTTAATGTGTAAATTCATAAAGTAATGCCATATCTGAGATTCTGAAATGTTTGTCGTTGCGACAAAGATTGAACTTTTGGTTTAAGCAAAATAATTGGATAACGAGTAAAATTGAAATGATTGGTATAGTTGAAATAAATTCAAGACAATAAGTGCCGAGAATATATCCATTTTAATATTGGTAAGAATTGCAGAATGTTCGAATGATTTTGAGGAAGAATTGTTCTGCAGTGATCTCCACTTACTGGCCGTAGCGTAACCGGTGCGCAGAGTTAGGCGTATTTTCTTAACGTTTGAGGGAATGCCACCTCTCTGATAGTGGGCGTGGTTTAGGCTTTGACACTTGTAATTTAATGATTCGACAAGTGGTATTGATCAAAGTTGTCCTGGTTTCCTTCCGCTCCGTCAACGAAGACTAAATGCTAGCATACCGAGCATCATATTTAATCTGTCGACAATTTAAGGCGGACCCGAACTTCAACAGAGGCGGAGCAAATGAAGTGAGTGACATTGTCTCAGTCGTTACCTCTCTCAATGGTTAAGCTTTAGAACGATCGACTATAGACTGGCTCATTGGCACGTTATTTATTATGTAATGATAAAAAAGAATATGATATTCAAACATGTCACTATCACTTCAGTTAACGTTTATTCTAATCCATTTAAACTCTTAAGACACGTTGTACATCAGAAAAGCTATTTTTATTAGAAAATTTGAAAACAGTTAAGACAAAAAAAAATACACTAAATCAAGTCTAAAATTTTCCCCATTCTTTATATTTTTAACAAATGTATTATATTACATAAGTCGGTGTAAAAAACTCATCAGAGCTTATGTTTTATTATTATATGAATCCGAATTTTTTGACTTGACTTGACTTGACTTGACCTAGCTTAAGCGGTACTAGCTTTTCAAAACATAAAATGTTGTAAAACTATAGCACTAGATTTGTAGCACAAAATCAATGTAGTTTAAAATTAGTCCAAGAGATGGCGGGGTTTTATTGCAACTTACTGTATCACCAAAACAAACATTGCCATTGTAAAGCATATTGTTTGTAGTTTCTGAAAAACGATTTTTTAAGTTACGCAGCCCGGGCAAAAGTACAAAAATTCAAGATGGCCGCCAATATGCCGCCATAAATTACAAAATACCATATAATTTTTGTTTCTTGAATTTTTACTTTAAGATTTTGTACAAAATAGTTTTAATTGCACAATATCAGATAACATATGGTTAATTTATTATTCAATTTAGGAAAAATGACAATTATATGGCAAACGTTAAAATTATCACTATTAATTTACCCAAAAAGTGGTAAAAAATAACACTTTTTGACAATTTGATGACTTTCGTTTTTCTGTATTAACACAATATGAATGAAAATGCATTTAAATTGTGTGTACTTTATCAAGTTAACATAGCTAGACAAGTTAAGCATACAAAAATCATTATCTGTGCATTTATGCCGTAAGAGTAGAGTTTCAAAAGTGGGTGGGGTAAAATTACCGAAAATAATATTAAAAATTACAATGTTCAAAACCTTGTTTTTACTTTGTTATTTAAGTTTAATGTAAAGGAAATTGTGTTTAAATTGTATGTTCTGTATCATTTGAACATTTTTTGATAAGTTAAGCATAAAAAAATATTACCTGCGCATTTATCACAGTAGAGTAGATCTTAAAAAGTGGGCGGGGTAAAATAACCGAGAAAGAAACATACAATATTATTAAGTTTTAAAACTTGCCTTTTAGTTCATTGATCATGTAACTTTGTGATAAGAAATATAAAATTTGTATTACATTTAAGAAGAAAGAAACATCATGTATTAGCAATCTTTAAAATTATCACAATCAATTTGCCAACAAATAAATGGTACCAAAACATATTTTTTAGATTTTGTTGCCTTTCGATATATTTATTTGACACAGAGTAGAATGAAATTATGTCACAGTTGTATGTCTTTTATCAGTGGATTACTGTTTGACAAGTTATTAAAAGTTATATATTAAAACTTGGTGGGTTAAAATTACACTCAAAACACTAATTATATTGTTCATCAATTTGCTTTTTTTGTTCTATAATATCTGTTAAACAATATGTGATGATGGCTTGTAAAATGTTTTCAAAACATAAGTATTGTACTGTATAGAGAAATACTTTTTTCTTAAAAGTTTTTTTTAATGTTCTTCCAGTAAAAATTGTAAAATGGATATCCGATCTCACTACATTTTGATATAAATATTAGTTTTGGTTGACAAATCATCAGTATTAATTTGACTACAATACTATCTAACATGAAAGAAAAGAGAAGTGGTTATTGTTATTGATGTAAGGAGTATTCATTAATGAATTGTTGGGCCAATATCATACTGAATAAAATCACAGTCATACAAAATTGCAATAGTTGAAAGCAAGAGGTGTTTAAGCCTTAATAAACATATCAATTAAACTTAAAATACGATTTAAATACATGTATAAATATAAAGTATAGGCACATAAATACATGCTGCACAAAAGAAAAAAGTCAATTTTAATACTTAAAATAAAGACAGCATTTTATGTCCCTCCCCTACAAAAATTTGTGAGAAATAATGTAATGTACAGTGCCGCTCCTCCTTACATAATCCATACTTTGAGTGCGGTCCATACCTATGTCATTTATGGACAAATTAAATTTTGCATGAATTGTGCACTGATGGTCACGTCAAGTCAATAATTCTGTCATTCCTGGACGAATGTTTGAAATTACTTAATTCAAATATTTTTGGACATTATATCGATGTGTCACATTCAAAAATCAAATCCCTAGCTTTAAAAGGCAAGGTCCCACTTGTACTGCCATATTCATAATTTGATTTTTAGATGGTTGTGTCCACCCCACGACATTGTCATTCATGGATGACTTTTAACAATTATGCATAACTTTTTTGCATTAATCTGATGTGTCTCACGCAATAAAGTGTTGCTCAAAGTCACCTCTAATTTTTCGTTTTTATGTATTGATACTCTTGTCTGGTCTACACTTTTGATTTGAATAGATGTGTTGCCGACATTTTTCGAAAGAAATAATTTCTTTGTTTGTTTGATTGGGTTTTTCGTCTCACCGACCCAGTATAGGTCCCAGCTTTACTGATGGAGGAAGACCTCAGTTGCCCTTTCGTGCATTATTTTAGGCACGAACTGGCACCTGAGTAAAACCACCGAAGTTCCGTAAGCTAGCTCGATAGCTTCCTCACATGAAAGAATCCAAAGTCCCTGTCGGGATTCGAACCCACAGCGGTGAGGGGCAAGTGATTTGAAGTCAACGACCTTAACCACTCGGCCACGGACGCCCCATGGTTGTTCAGTCAGTCGAAGAAAAATATGATTGATGAATAAACACTACCAAGGCATAATTTTGTGGCAAATTAAGAAGACCAGTTGACAGCTAGAATAGTAAAAGTTACGCTTGTATATCAAAATAGTACTTTGACGGTTTTATCGGTTAGATTATTGTTTTTAATTCAAAGATGCATTTTAAATACCTTTACGCATGAGTATGTGAATGTTTGTGTCGGGTGAGCATCAGATTAGTAATCATGGTGTCGCTTGCTTGATCCTTTGATGAACAAATTTCTCTTTGAAAATAGATCATTCAGAAATCATGTGAGATAAGCAGGGGTCACTTGCTGCGAAAGTTGCTAATCAGTTATCAAGATAATCCAGTTAGGTGGATCGAAACCCGAAATAAGACCCAAACATTTATTATAGAACGCCCAATTTCTGTTTCATCCATTGTTTTCTCATTAGGACACACATATTCTGTTACTTGTAGGACCATACGCCACTTTTCATGTACTGGCTGAAAAGTGTCACATTGAAAATTCCATGATGACCTCCGTATAAACTGTCTGCGGTTGTTGCAAAATTCAAATTTTACTATTTTATGTTAAATTTTGAATTATCCTTGAGCCGGCGCTAGGGGGTGTTGACGGTAGTTTGCACTTTCCAGTACCATCCATGAACAGACTCAATCAAACCAAGTATGCCACATTTTCAATTTTACCGTTTATTGGAGGCTCTTAAGGGATTGTATTTCTTCTTATTCACACCTGTTACTTATGCCAGGCTTAAGCATTGTTTAGAAAAATATAGCAAATTTAGCAAATAGAATGAAAAACGGAAAGCTTTAAGCACACACAATATGGCACATTAACGCTCACTTCGATTGTGCCTATTCATGGACAGCAGTGGTATATGCAAGCTTCCATCAACGTCCTCTAGCACAGGCAAAAAAAGTGAATTTATAATAGTGAAATTTTAATTTTTAAACATCCATAGAAAAGTTCCTTAGACGGTAATAAATGGATCTTCAATGTAACAATAATGTTGCGCCATTCCATGAAAAGCAGCGTATGATCTCAAGTAAAAGAATGTGCGTAACCTAAATATCAAATTTGTGTTGAACTAAATAATTGAAATTTTTGAATTAGGGTTATGAAGTCTTCATATCAGAGAAAAGTCACCAAAGGACAGATCCTAAATCAGGCAACATATCCTTGAGGGTGGTATTTAGTATTCACTAAGGAATACTAGAAACCCCCATCAGGAAAAAAGTCAAATTTCATAATTTCAAGATCTATGTATTTCTGTGACAAGTATTCTAAATGATAATTGATAGTTTAAACATGTTTTCACTATTTGGATGCTTTGTGTGCAGTACTATTCACTACTTTTACTAAACATATTCATTAATAATTGCTAATTTTTTCTTCGTGTTTATATCAAATTTCCCAACTACACTCTCACAAAATGCATTACACATATACTCGGTTCCTATGATATCACGGGTTCTATGATATCACGGTATTTACATTTTCTTTGACTGCTAGTAAAAGCAACACACGATGATGCTAATATTTTGAAAACTGTCATACTAACTTCATTTTCATCTGCCATTAAGTTTAATTTTGTGAATAATGAATATATTCATGTGAAGTAAACTTTTTTTTTATAAAATCTTCATATTTGACTACTATTTTCCTTCAATGCTTTTACACAGTCTATTAAAATGTCTTACAATCGCATATACTGACATATTGTCTGTTCATAAAGTTTGAATACTGTTGCAAGTTAATTGTTGGAGGTTTTTCACAACTCAACTTGAAGATTTTGACCCATCTATCATTTCATACTTGCATTGTCGGGTTTTACCAGGATATCATAGTAACCTCCTCCAAAATTACCCAAAATGGCAGACATTGGAAATAGTTTTAAAAAAATGTCATTTTAATTGGATTTTTTTAAATATTTTTTTTCACAGACAGTTTAAGAAAAGGTTCACTTATTAGATGGAAGAAAAATCTCATTCATGTATGATATTTATATTTGAATATTTTCCGATAAACGTACCTTCATATCATAGAACCCCGGGCTACATCATGGTTCTTGATTGATATATAATTGTGTTTTTTTGTTTGTATATATGTTCAGATAGTTTTGATAGTTCAGGTGATTGGCCAATGACTAACGTTTTGATACTATAAAACAACACCAAAATTTAAAATCGTTTGAGAAAGGAAGATAAAAGCTTTTCTGAGGCACAATGGGCCTTTAAGGAAAACAGAATTAATTACAGGTGTTATAAACATGTATAAAGAATATCAAAATTAGAAAGAACACAATAAAACTGTTTCTTCCCGTAAGAGTATGTTGACTAAGTATCGTGATGTCTTCATGTTTAAGTTCAATTTTATCCCACACACTTTTTAGTGCTATTCTTCTGAGAAACATGCCTAGCGACAATTTCAAATAAATCACACTTATTATCTATTTCTTGTTACTAAGATGAAACGAAAGTAACCAAAGTATGTTGTTTTTTTAATACATTTTTTTGTTGATTAATTATGATAACTACAATCTGTACCATGAAAGGATGTTTTTTTTCTTAATTGATTAAAGAATTAATATACTGAAATTTGAAAATACTTCTGTTTGGTATACAGCCTCTTTTTAAATACAAAATCAATAGCTTTTGAGTACACACATACAAGATTTAATAAGTTTTTACTTCATACACTATAGATAAACACGGTACAAGTACAAAGCGTCATTAAAACTGGCATGTTTGAAAGGACCAAATTAAGTTGACGAGCAATAGGGAGTGCAGCTTTCAAAAAAAAAAATAATTATGTTATTCAAAGTAAAATTTTCAGTAAGAATTTCGAAGATTTCAAAAGATATCTGCAATAAAAGTGTTATACTAAAAGATGACTATGGTAGGTACATCGTTAACACAATTTATTGATAAAAATTGTCAAAATATGGCAAAACATGACTATTAAACATTAAAAGTAAAGCATGTTCCATTAGCATTTAATTTTGAAAGTGTTATGTCGGTCATTTAACCCTACCCATTTTTAAACTATCTTTATGGGATACATTCTCTTATAATGATTTTTATGCAAAACTAATACAGCTTTTAATCAGCTAAAACAACTGTAGCATTTGTGTCAAAAAGATATACCAAAAGGCCACAAAATATCAAAACTGTGTTGTTTTTTACCTTCTTATTTTTTGGTGAATTGTGATAATCTTAATGGTGCTATGACATGATGTTTCTTTTCTTCTTAAATGTTATACATATTTATCAATTTCACCACATAATTTAAATAATATATGGTTATTGCACTAAAATCATAAAATAAGGGCAAGTTTTATGAGCTCCTTAATTTTGAACGTTTTTTTTTTTTTTGGGGGGGGGGATTATTTTACCCCACCCACTTTTTAAGCTCTACTATTCTGTGATAAATGCTCTGGTAAAAATTTTATGCTTTTGTTATCAAGAAATATTCAAATGATAAAGAACATAAAATTAAAACACAATTTTCTTTACACTTAACTGAAATGATAGAGTAAAGACATGTTTTAGGAACATTGTAATTTTTTTTAAAAATCGGTAATTTTACCCCACCCACTTTTGAAACTCTACTCTTACGGCATAAATGCACAGATAATGATTTTTGTATGCTTAACTTGTCTATCTATGTTAACTTGATAAAGTACACACAATTTAAATGCATTTTCATTAATATTGTGTTAATACAGAAAAACGAAAGTCATCAAATTGTCAAAAAGTGTTATTTTTTACCACTTTTTTGGTCAATTGATAGTGATAATTTTAACGTTTGCCATATAATTGTCATTTTTCCTTGATTGAATTAAACATTAACCATATTTTATATGTTATTGTGCAATTAAAACTATTTTGTACAAAATCATAAAAAAATTCAAGAAACAAAAATTATATGATATTTTGTAATTTATGGCGGCCATATTGGCGGCCATCTTGAAATTTTGTACTTTTGCCCGGGCTGCGTAACTTAGGAAATCGTTTTTTAGAAACTGCAAACAATATGCTTTACAATGGCATTGTTTGTTTTGGTGATACAGTAAGTTGCAATAAAACCCCGCCATCACTTGGACTAAATCGTCTACAATGAACAAAAGCCAAACATTTTTGCATTTATAGGTTTAAAGTGATATAGTGCTTATTCAATTCCTTGTCGTGTATGTAAAAACAGACGAATTCGTCGAGCTGGCAAAAAACGCCGTCGCCACGCGGGCATCTGTCGGCCTTATTTCTTCCGCAAGCGCCCAGTGCTTTAAAGTGCCGTGAAATAAAAACAAATTAAGCCATTGCACTAGATAAATGGCCTGTGATAGGACCAATGAGTGTCTCATGTTAAAATATTGTTGCATATTTCAATTAATTAAAAATGTATTTATTTTCTATATATTTCAATTATATGCATATGTGAAACACGAAATGCGATCTTAATTAGGAGTATTGGAATATATTGTGATGAAAATGTTTTCATGCCACACGCCAATTTTAATTATTTTGGAAGCAGACATTAAAAATTCCTGTTGAGAAACATACTTATTAGTAGTATAGAGTATGATGGTTCCGGGACACTTTGAAGCCTAAAAAAGTGTTTATCTATCAAACCAAAGGGTAAGACAGCTCGACATAGCTTACCTATCAACCCAAAAAGTAAGACAGCTCGACATAAAACCCCATTTTATTGATTTAAGAACACCCTCAGGCCAAAATCCCCCCGGAACCATCATACTCTATACTACTTCATAAATAGAATACTATAAGGCAGGCGGGAACCGACGAGTCCTTTTTTATAATTAAAATATATATAAATGAGTTTACAAAAACAAATATATTGTTTAAAAGAACGAACATACACCGATAATGTAAATCCTCAATATGTTACAACAAAAAACGGAAGATTAATGATAAAAGCCGCGTGTGCTTCATGCGGTAAATTGAAATCTAAGTTTGTAAAACAAGGCGGTTCAATAGATATTCATAAAGCTATGTTACCTTAAAAAGGTTTAACTCTTCGTGTTGAATAGCTTGTAAGGGAAGGCTTGGAAAACTTTTGTAGAGTCAATGAAGCGCAACCGACGGGTGTCGGCAAACGCTTACTATTTTTAAACATTAGTGAAATAGTTTATTATTGTTTGTTCATTTTCTTTTTGATTATTGATGTTTAAATGTTTGTATAATATTATCATATAAAGACACTTTCTGTTGTAATAAATGTATGAAATATTAAACCC
>NW_026866309.1:0-19095 GCF_026571515.1 Ruditapes philippinarum | reverse complement strand
CAGGATCCTTGCTGTTCGCTAGCAGTTTCTTTACTTGTTATAGGGGCTGTAAGCGAACAGCATGGATCCTGATCAGACTGCGCGGATGCGCAGGCTGGTCTGGATCGATGCTGGTCGCAAACCCATTTTGTTGGTTCTGTCGTGACTCGGCTCATATGGAAAAAGCTATGACCAATTACCCAATCCCCCATGGAGCCCAGCCTTTTTTACGCCAGGACAATGCTTGTATAAACTTGGTTAAGGTATTCATACCAAATGTGTAAGCATTATCCCTTGTGTTTTTAAAGATGTTTACAGTTATATATATTAACAAAAAAAAGAAAAAAAAAGAAACTCACTGACTTCCCTGGGAGGCCACATTTAGACCCCAGAACTGTAATTGAACACGCTTGGTTCACATTTAGAGGATAAATGAGCCGCGTCACGACCAAACCAACATAATGGGTTTGCAACCAGCATGGATCCTGACCAGCCTGCGCATCCGCGCAGTCTGATCAGGATCCATGCTGTTCGCTTACAAACCTAATGACAAGTAGAGAAACTGATAGCGAACGGTATGGATCCTGATCAGACTGTGCAGATGGGCATGGTGCTCTGGATCCATGCTGTCGCAAACCCATTATGTTTGTTTTGTCGTGACGCGGCTCAAAAAGACTTTATCATAAAATTACAAATACGTACCTTAAATATATGACATAACTATAACATCTTACTAAAACAAAAAACAAATAACCTTTCCGGAGTAAAAATTGAGAAACGTATTACATGTATGCGCTGGTTCAAACTATGTTTAATGTAGAGGTGGTGACGTGCCATTTAATTAACATGTGTCATGTATTGTGTATCTGTTTATAGTCAATGTTTATAAAATGCTTCATTTTAATTACAAAAATAATCTTATTCCAGAATAAAAACAATTCATGTTAAATATTTAATTAATGTTGATTTATTTATATCAAATATTTTATTCGATTAAAAGAAAATATAAGAATCGTGTTCACTGTCAATAATCTATTTCAGTTCTTACATATGCATGTATAATAAAATAATAATTAAAGATTAAACATTCAATATAAAATCTCTTACCTGTGAAATATTTCCGTATCCTTGTCCAACTTTTATATTAAGATCCGTAAAAAACTTGTAAAAGACTTCAATGAATTAATTATATCAGTTATTTTTTTAAATCTATAATCAATTGTCAATTAATGTTTTAATTGGAAACGTATATTACATGTATGTCCTAACTGAGGACTATAATATAGTTCGAAAAACCGCCATTTTGTTTCTAAATGTCCATACTTAAATTGTTTTGTTTATTTAAAATTATTGAAGTAATTTCTTCAATTTATTTCACAATGTTTTTTTCTTGTCTATTCTTTGCTTGGTTTTATTGTTTTGAACTCAAATGGCTGCATAGACCCGCCCTCTTCTTGTATCACATGAAAAGTTTGTGATCTCCGAATATTTTCTCTAACACGGTCATATTCTGTTTCCGGTTTAATGGCTTTCATCTGTACTGTCACTGACTGCGGCAGATTTTCAAGCACTGTAATAAAGTTCTGTAAACTTCCTCCAGACATTTCTATATTACACAACTCCACACGTTCAATATTCAACATGTCACATTTCAGTACCAATGAACATTCATCTAAATTGATTCCCCACAACGTAACATCAACTAACGACGATGTTGATATATTTAATTGTAGACTCCCAGGTAATTGCCACAAGTCTAACTTTGATAGAGTTGAATGTTGAGACAAGTCCAAGTTCCATCTCTTACAATCATGGCCGCCATGTTCTTTACAGTCTAAACACGCCAATGTTAACTCTTTCATTGATTTTTGACCTGAGATAAAATTGAAAATTGTTTCCAGTATTTTGTGAGATAACGTGAAGTAGTTAATATATAAATATTGTAAGTTTTGACATCGCGCCATGTTTTCACTTAGATTTTCTTCATCATTTGTCAATTTACCACACTGCAAATTAACGGACTGTAAACTGGGAAACAATATCCGACTTATCTGAGCCTCGTTCTCCTCGTCACCCCAATAGTAAAGTTTCTGTATATGACTGAGATCTGTGAGAGAGAATAAATCTATAATTTCACGTAAACAGCTGGAAGTATTTCTGGTGTTTATATAAAGTGATTTCATGTTGGTTTTATTTTGTTTTAATAAACGTTGTAACTGCACAATATGCACACCGGTGTCCTCGTCAATGAAGAAATCTTGTAAACATAATTGACTATTTTCACTTTCAGGCATTGCTTGTAAACACGACATGAACATTTTCTGTATGTTATACAATGGAGAACTATACCAGTACTCGACACCTGTCCTAGTTCTATAGTCGCGTGTTTTCTCGTCTTCATTTATCACAGACATCAAATCATTTGATATTGCACACATCCGGTCAGCATTCATTTTACTTATAAATTCACAAATTGTTGACATATCCAGAATGTCTTGAACATTTCTACAGTTTTCTACAACAATTTTATGAGCGTCACTTTGTGAACTTATAAATATGGCAGCAAAGAATTCTTGCACTGTTTTGTGAGAAAACGATACTTTGATAATTTCTGTGACTAAAGTTTTACTTCTACTTTCTGACAGTATTCCTGAGAGAAGACTTAACTTTATGTCGTCTGATTTGAGATATTTTTCAGCAACAGTTCTATCAAACACAAGCGTGTTTTCTCTCCTGTCGTTAAACAACATTTGGTAAGCTAGTTCTGCTAATGATGTTATAAGACTGTAAAACCTTTTACAAAATGCATGACCTTTGAAGTAATCTGGAATTTCACTGGTAGACGATTCACGAGATGGTTGAACTTCCGGGTGTTTCTTTGAAGTTCTCGATAATAGAAATTCAATGATATTGGTGTAAATTTCATGTTTTGATTTTCCTATAGGAATATTGTTACACCACAGGCAAACTATATACATGAGGAGAAGTGGAATCACTTGCATGTGCTCTAGGCGACGGTCACGTATCATTTTATTAAAGTCCTGTGTTTTACTCTTCAATACTTTATTGTTATGGACACCGGTCATTTTCCTAATAGCATTTTCTTCTAGTTGCCGCGTAGAATCTGCACTTAATTCAACCAATTCTACTTTTTTGTTTATTTGACTTGTTTTGATATTTGCCACTCCAAGCTTCCATGGTCGGGTTGTCGTTAGGATAACACAATTATCACGTATGTACCGATGTGGGATTTTTTCTTTAACTTCGCTACATCTATTATCAGGGTGAGTCCATTCATCAAGACCGTCCAATACAATCAAGCATTTTTCTCTGCGTAAAACTTCGTCTAGTAATGTTGATGAAGGAAGTTTCTCAGAAATTTGCTGTTCAATCATATCGTCAATGTCACAAACAGAGGTACAGTCTCTTAATAAAACCAAAAATAAGAACTCAAAGTCAAATAACGTTTTCAACTCGTCGTCTTTAAAACAGTCGTAGTTTTCATCGTGACAATGAGCTTGACACCACATGATTGCAAGATATTTTGAAAAAGCAGTTTTTCCAAAGCCTGCGTCAGCTAATAGATAAATTTCTTGCTGATCTGCACTTCCGGTTGAAAACAGGTCTTTCAATGACTTTACCGGTGTTCTTTCCTCTTCATGACATGTTAGGGACTTCTGTTTTACGGCGACCATATCTGGCATCACGTAGAACCCAGCTAAAGGTGTCTCTATTTCTTCAAGAAGCGGTGAGAGAGGTATTGAACTACACCATTTTCTGTAGAATTTAATCAAGTCGCCTTGAAGTTCTGAAAAGAGAGCGGAAAAAAATGTTAATCAGTGACAATTATTCTATATAATATATAAAATGCTGAGGTGTTTAATAACTTTAATTTTGCATGGTTTGGATCAGATAATTCATACGGCGAATAAGAAGTAGATATATAATTATGTAGCACAATATTCAGATGCTATGTTTAACTTTGTCAATGCATAACTGCAGCTAAAATCTGTTTTAATAATTGCATAAATTAATTTACAAAACGATTGTTTTCATTGTTATATTTAATACATAGTATAGTTGAAAATAAACATTTTCCTTCTCCAAAACATACGACATGATTTTATTTCTGATACAAAACTATTATTTATTCTGGTTTGGACCCTAAGCTGAACAAGAAAATATTTCAACAATAGTTCATTGCATGAACAGACATCAAGATCGATATATGTTTCACATGTTTAAACCGTTTTAAAATCATAAATTTTACAATAAAAATATGTAAACAAATCGCTATCACGGAGGGGAAATAAGAAGGGGCAAATTTTACTTGAAACAGGAAGTAATTTCTCCTGATATCTCCATCATTATAGTTTAGCCTAATCGGAATTTCTCGGCTATTATTCCTAATAACCTCAGACTAATTGATTTTATTAACCTGTTGCACACAATATATAGATCTTCGATAGATTTTCGGCAACGCTCGTGAGGTGTTCACTATAAAATGAGTTTAAATTTGTTTGTTTCTGTAAAATATTAAAACTGAGCGTTTAAACGCAATATGGAGAACTGATAACTTGTTTGTTCTACATTTTCGCAAACACTTGGCAATTTTCTATTAAAGAATACTACAAAAATAAAGAAAGATAAAGTATAAAAGGCAATCACTTCACCGGATGTAATTGAGTTGTTATTAAAATTGGTTATTGAATATTTCCATAATTTGAAACACATTATCTTACATTCTTGACGAAACCACAGCTGTTTATTATTATATGGGACAAGAAGAAACCCATTACCATTACCAAGTAAGATCTGTACGATACTGAACGCCCCGAGGCTGACAGTATGTCAGCAAGCTATAAATTTGACATACGGAAATTCAAGGAGTACAGCGTTGAACAATAAATCGGGCGTCCCGGGTTCGATCATGCAATCCTTTCTACGGTCATTCGCACTGTACCTTTGCTCTGGCACGTACATAAGTTTCAATTCCCTGCGAAAGTGAAGGCAACTAGTACTAGTAAACTGCTTGACAGCCTGCCAAGGAACGATGTGGTGGTTGAATAGTGCTCTGGGGAATTCAATGTGGCTTATTGTCGTGATCCGGAGTGAAAACTACCAACACCACCACCTCTAGCTTTTATAAAGTACAAAGTAACACCCCCTTCTCGTACTCATATCATCTTCTTCTACTCAAGCATAAATTAGACTTTTACTTCTTTTCAGAAAACGCCTTTCAAATACAATTACAGATAAGATGTTTTAAATTATTTTAAATATTCATTTATATTTTTTTATACTATTAAATAAAAAATTGTTCAATAGTGACCACAAAAAACTGTGTATTTTCGTTTTCAGTATTTTAACTGTAAAAATGTATTTTTCACTGCAGTGAAACATATTTCCCGCATTTTCACTTTCTTTTAAATTCATCCAATACACCAACTTTAAGGATGAGTCTTAAAATCATTGAATTTAAAGTGAAATGAATCAAATTTCAATAAACAAAAATCTTACCGTGGTTACCACTGGTATTAAATAATTTGAATGTAAAGCAGAAAATGAAAAAAAAAGAAAAACAATTTAAAATTGCGCAGACTACTGAAACAAACATGCATATCTATAAATAGAAAATGATTATTTCTTGACAGTATCAACAAAGGAAGGATCCATAATTTTAAGGTATGAGGGTGCGCAGGAACACGGTGGTGAAAATGGTGCATTCTCGAGGAAAGTGTCATTTTTTACACACAAAATCTGTTTCAGTTGCGGCAGACAATTTTATTCCACGCACACACACACACGCACGCACACACACACACACACACACACACACACACGCGCACACACACACACACACACACACACACACACACACACACACACACACACACACACACACACACACACACACACACACACACACGCACCCACACACACACACACACACACACACGTACGTGCGCGCGCGCACATACACGCACACGCAAACACAACACAACCTTATTTTTCTGATGTTGAGATTCTCAGTTTAGGAACCCAAAATATATCTTGAAACAAAGCCGTAGTAGGGCCCAGGCGTGGGGGAGGGGGGCTGGGTTAAACCTTCACATTGGCCATCCTTAAAAAATGTTTGTTTGCAGTAACCCGACCCAAACTTTCCAAGGTGGGTAGGTAGGTCGATTTTTTTATTTTATTTTTTTATTATTGAGCTGTACGCCTAACAAGACATGGAATTTCAAAATACTCGACAATATTATATATGCTTTGATCATCTGGTAACAATTTATAGATTGATAACTGAATGCTAATTTAATAAGAACAACATTTAATCACAAATATACATACACTATATTAAGCTCCATGATTTAATTTCATCTACATAGATGGGTGACGCCATCTTGAACAACATTGTGTAAAAGGCATTTTATTTTGTATGCTTCTTGGCTGAATCTTTCTTTAATATTTCACAGTCATATGACATTTGCTTCTGTGAGAGCTTAAGACAAAACTAAAATTTGGTTTTAAGGTCAATCTTTTTTTTTTGCGGGAACTCTCTGTAGAGCTTCTAATGTCAAATAAATTTCTTGTCAATTTCATGTTTTTGGAGCAATAATTAGGTCAGATTTATTTGGCAATACCCCCGCCCCCCCACTCACACACACACAACAACCATCACTCTATAACTCATAATTCCTATAATTACTTTGATCTGTTTATTATCAACAACATTAAAAATAATTTGTAAACTTACCTCAAGTCATCTGCAGAAGATAATTTGTCATTATTTCATACCCAAACCGCTGATTTGATTAGCGATAATCTTCAGATGCCGCTTGTTATTGTTTCATATTGAATATCAATACCAATTATCCATTGCATATTCAACAATCTGCCAGGTATTTTCACACCAATTAGTGTCATTTATCAGCTGATAAAAAATGTAAACAAACCGCGAGGTCAGTGTGTTATAGACTGTGTTAGGCCTACTGTTCATATGGGTAATTTCATTCGGAAGGGAAGTTACAAATATAATGACCCGCAAAAAGTAGACTGTGTCGCTGTGTTTTGAGATAAGAATCGGCAAAACGGAAGTTAAGGATGGAAAACCAGATTTTGCAAATGCTAAATTGAGACTGGAAATTTCAAAAGTCATACTTTTCGTAAGTTTGAGCTAAATTGTGATTTTCCTGAGCCAATTTAATAATTTTGGAGCCAATTTGCTTGTTGGCTCCTGTCAGCGCGAGCCCTGTCTTTAAAAAGAGCGAAAAGTAAGCACAGAAGGCATAATTTTTCCCGCGACAAAAAAAAATAATTCTCCAGACCATACAAAAAAAAGTTTGAGTCGGGCAAATTTCGTGAGTCGGTCGCGTTACTGCAAACAAACATATTTTTTAAGGATGGCCCAGTGAAGCTGCAGGATTTCATCACTTTGTAGATGGTTTTCATTATGCCGTTTTATATCAGTTTACAGTGCATAAATTTACATCTGATGCATTATTGATATGATGCATTTCATTAAAATTAGTTCTATTCAAAGGTGTAGATGCAGAGCATAAGTTATAATGTACATTGGTTAAAAAGCTAAAGCATTGTACAAATACTTTTATTAGATAACATATTTTATTAGTATAATAATTTTTTTTATTAAACAGTCTTTGATAGTGACAAAATACTCATCCACACACATGCAAATTATAACAATAAATGTGAATTTATGTGCCTCCATCTTCAATATTACTCCCTTCTTTTCGGTTGTTTTTTTTTATTCAATGTCATTGTGTTGATGTCAAGCTTACTGTTAAGAGAAGGTATCCTTTTGTTTCGGGTTCAAATGGAATACCTGAATAGAACCACCCAAAGACGTCCCATAGAATGCTGCAAAAAAATGCTTGAAAGAATCCAGTTATTTGCAATTCGAAAGCTGTGAGGACCAAGTGCATGAAAGTCAACGACCTTAAACCGGTCGACAACGGGCAACACGAAATAATTTCACATTCATGACTTAATTCATTTAAAGAAATACCAGGGGCGTAGCTAGGCCGAATCGATATTACGCACTCTCAGGCAGGGGGTTAAGGGGGCCGCTTTAGGCCCCCTTGCAGGGCAGAGCCCTGGTAGGGGTCCAGGGGGCGAAGCCCCCGGAAGCGGACTGATTTTCACCATTTAGAGATGTAAAAATTATGCATTTTCATGCCCATTTGAGGTCCATAAAATTACAAATCCATATGAAGTCAGAAGGAATTTAATATTGGCATTAATTTAACTTTTTATGTAATGATATGACTTAAATTTGTGTTAATATGTGACGTGATTTAGAGAACGTCTTAGATATAATTGATAGATCGTATAATAATATTTTAAGGTATTTGATAAACGTTATATAAGGTCATACATTGTATAAACAGACGCAAAACAAATGACGTGTACGCTTTTACTAGCCAGCAAATAAAAGTGACAAAAAAGTGACAAACACAAATTTAATCTACAACAACAACACAAATTTATCTACAACAACGTCAGCCTAGAGCAAGCACCTATGGAATCTGCAAAAGTCCTAAGCCAGAGAGGTGACCAGTGCTCATCGTTGAGGCGCTAGAAAGTCTTTAGCCTTTTCAAGCTGATAAAGGAACGTTCAGCACTTGCATTGCTTGAAGGAAAATGCAGATACTTGTTTACATTTGGAAGAAGCTCTGTCGGTATACATGTATCTTACAGCACAGATTCTATAGTGGATGGAGCCTGCAACAGTGATATTTCGCACCGTGTTATAGATTTACAGAAATTAATGTGTTCTCGTCGTTTTTAGATTTTTTTTCTCATTGAAAATATCGTTTACTAACTAAAATCTAAAAATGTTATTACTTTTTACGAAGCAATAATTATTATCTTAAATAACTTTTGTCTGCTCAATGTTCGCGTAGCAGTCGGACTTTTGGTATCATCTCTGTTGATGAAAACGGTCGTTCATGGCTGTCATTTACTTATACGGCACACAGCAAGAAAACTTGATTTCTTTTTTGAGCTAATATGCTATATATCACACTGATAAGTGTGCTTCGCATTTGTGAAAATATTGCAAATTTCTTCAGTATGATATCTAGCATACTCATTTTTATATATATTTACAATAAATTTTGGTTATTTTTTTTTTATTTTTTTCTTCTAATTTATAAGAGAGGTGACATACATAATGCCATTACAATAAATCGCATAAAAAAATATTTTATTATTACAGAGTCTATGATATATACATGTATAGTCCAGATCTCACATGAGTTGTCATTGATGTAAAATATTATGTAAAACGATTAAAGAATAAGTTACAAACCTTTGACGAGAATTTAAGAATTTTTTTAAGTAATGCCAACTAAAGTCAGTTTCCTTTTTATTACACAACAAATCGCATTCAGATTTGTATAAATAAATACAGTTAAATAAAAAGTTATATCGCCAGCACAATTTTCTTTTTCAAAGAGTTCAAAATGCAATTTTAATAATGATCACACACGAATGCAATTTTTCAGATATATTTGTGTGGGATTATATAATTGCCAATAAGTAAACTGATAAAAGTAAAAAAATGCCTTTGAGACATAAAAAATAAAATAATTCTGAGGCATACTGGGCCTTTGAGGTTATACCTTAGGAGGGTCACTGAAAAAGAAAACAACAATAACAAACACATGAAAAACGTTTTTACTGTTATTTTAGGTACATATTTTTCTTCTTGTTGCATTTTTGGCGATTAATACAGTTAAAGGGATTTAGTGTTTTTGTATGGAAGTCAAGATACTACTTTTTCGTTTACATTTTGCTACTTTTATGACAAATAATTTCACATTAAGCGCTACTTTCTTCACGTTAAAAGCATTTTTTGTAAACAAAGCTTTGAAACCTTATTAAATGTTTTAAAACCCTCAGCACACCTCCAGATTTTCATGCTTATTTTCATGAAAAATTTGAAAATGTAAATTTAACGGTTTAATATTGTAAAGTTACCCAAAATAAAATCAATTTAGACAAATTATCAAGCCCACTTCAACCTTGTAAAAATTACATGAAAGAGGTCAAAAATAATGCAAAAATAGCCCCCTTACTGCGTTCCGTAACGCAATTAAATTTATTTTATAATACTGAAAAATTGTCAACTTAATTAGCAACATAACATTGTAAAAGTTTTACTAGAATTTTGAATCTTTTACTGTTACACCCTTTCCTAAAATTTTAGTTGACACTTTTTCTCAGGTTTGATTTTATTCAAAATTAGTTTTTGCTATCATTTGGAGGGCGTTGCAAGCTTTAAAAGTTGATCTCGGATCATGTTTCTCCTTTTTAAAGAAGTAATAATATATTCATTTCTGGGGGCATAATAATTTCTGCCCGTTTTCTCGACATAATAAAACGTAGTTATAACAAGCGACGAACGTGTGATTTATCTTTCTTGCAACCCCAATGCAAACGTTTAAGCGAACACATTAAATTAATGAACAATGAAACTCTATAAAGTTTATCTCTTCCTGAGGACATTAGCTATTTGCTCGATGGGCGATGCATCATTGGCCTCATCGGCGATACAGCCAAAGAGCGGCGTTGCAGGTCTCCACAATTGTTTTGCTGTTTATCTGCCACATACAGTAACTCGCTCTGTATGTCGGGCGAAGTGTATTTCGCGCGAGCATTATCGCCTTAAAAAAACCGTATTATGGGTTTATATAGTTCTTTATGGATTAATACTCTTTACATTATATTATTATTGGAAACTTATTAGATGTACCTAATATAAATGCTTCAAAGATCTATATTTATATTAGAATCAATGATATTATTAGAGCTAGATCTATAATTATAAATGTTGGAACCATGCCTCAAAACACTCCAGCACCACCCACGCCTGTACCCTATATATTTCTCACCGTTTTTAAAATATTTGAGTTTTCGTTTTCCTGGATCAATGTTACGCACGTGCGTAGGTGCGTATAGCTAGCTACGCCCCTGAATACCATATTCCATTATATTTTAAATTCTCTACTTTAATAAAACAAAGTTATAGGATAACACCTATAAATATTTTCTTACAACAGCGTATAAAATTACAACTTCATTTATAACGGTAAATTCTAACACGAGCCGCATTTTTCCCTATTGAACATAGAAGAACCGAAAGTGTGTATTATTATGCTATAAAATCACTGTTTGACGTTCTATATTTAGATATGTGACGTAATCATTATACACGTGACGTAACTACTAAAAATATGACGCGCTGACAATAAGTACGGAAACAAATCAGGCGCAATTTAGCTAATTATCGTGGACTGCAGCATTTATTTGTTGATGTCGTGTTAGAATCGAAATAATATATCCAAATCGGTGATTTTATTGCTTGATAACATCACTGTTTGTCGTTCGGATGCGCATCATTATATCACGAGGGCGTAGTAGCCCTCGTGATATAATTCCCCGCACCCGAACTCCAAACAGTGATGTTATTGAGCAATAAAATCACTGTTTGGGATATATTATTTCTTAAATAACGTCATCGTAAGCGTGCCATTATAAAGCAAGCACTCATCTGACACCACCATGTCAATGAAATTTCGGCATAAGTAGAACTAAAGGAAACGCCAGTCTAATATGCAGGAACAACTATTCTGGTGTTTTAGTATTACAAAACTGTGTATTACAGATACAGTCACTTCGAGTGCGGTATGCTTTTGATATGGACACATTGGACTAGGAAAATAAAAACAAGGCTAGAAGGTGTACATGGATTTGATATTGCTTCGATAAAGACTTTGAATATAAAAGCTAGACTAGATGTAGAACAACATGCACTTGATACAGATTTTTGGACTCGGGAATTATGAATGAATGAATTTAGAACATCATGTGGTGCAAACCTAAAAATTCGTAAATATAGTACTATCAGTCTATCACATGGAAATCTTTATGTCATTTGATAAACAATTTTAGAATATTATTTACCACTTACTTTGTTTAGAATCAATATATTGTTCTTCTTTCTCGACTATACTTGCTGTTTTCAGTTTTTTTCCTAACGTCCCTCCTAATTCTGCCAGGATTTTTCGTTTTTTATCACCTTGATCACAAATTGTAAAAATTTCTTTGTCCCTTTCGTCATTTAATCTTTTCACGGAAGCATCAGTCATACCTTGAAGCTGTATCATTCCCTCGGCAGTTTTAGACTCAAGAGATATAAGATCTTCTTGTTTTCTTTTTATCATATCTAGTTTAATTCTGTCATATTGATCATCTAATCCAGCCTGCATCTTGTCTTGAAGCACTGTTGCCACATCTTCTAGTACTTTCCTTATATCATTTTTACCAATGACAAGTGTGTCATTTTCTAACTGTAATAATAAGGACCATACACTATACAATATGAATCAATCAGAATTTAACTTTTAAAATGATTTATTAAAAAAAAATCAATAAAGATTATTTAATCACACGAAAAACTGTGTTCTAGTCATACTACGAAATGTTTAACGTATTTAAATGTTAAAATAGTTTAATCACCTGTATCAGTTTCTTTTTAGCATTCTGCGCATGTGTGTCTGTAGATAAATACATGGTGTCAGATAGTAGTTGCTGTAATAATTTGAAGTATTTCTGAAGATCTGAATCGTCTATTTCAAGTTTTGATGAATGTCGAACATGTCTTCCAATTTCTCTTGCCTGATCGAAATAGAATATCGTTTCTTACCTTATTTCATCAAGAACATCTATAGGGTATAAAGCTTTATCTAATAAAATATTTCTATGATATTTATTTACAATAAAATTATACTGTATTCTTAATGAAAAGGTTGATTTTTAAAAGAGATGTATATTAAATATCTCTGTTATTTTACACACATGAATATTGTTCGTAAACAGAATGAATCAAATGTGCCGGAAAAAATAGAATGCCGATATCTAAAGTAGATATTTTAAGCTGCATGCCTCCATATTCTTGCTATTTGACATTATAATTTTGAAAAATGCGTTAGTCACGCAGCAGATATGTGGTATTAAATACTACAAAATCAGTTATTTATCCCACATAACATGTTGTTATTATTGAAAAATATGTTTGGCTTATCTTGAGGCATGTAGCTTTAACTATGTAGCAATGATTTCGTATAATCACCAGTTGCTTTTAAGGAAATTTAATATTTCTGTCATACAGGCATTTTAGAAACAATCGTTTCAAAATTCAGACTATAATATTTGCAGCAAATATTTAGCTTTATGCTCAGTACGTTAGTTATGAAATATGCTGTAAACTAGCATACTGTTAAATAATATTACACAATCATTCTTTACTTGTCTATTTTTCCACAAAGCATGGTAAAATCTCAATTTATTATAGCATACCGTAGTGTTCAATTCCTTAGATTGATCATAAACCTATTTTATTTATTTTTGTTTTTGTTTCATTACAAAGTACTAAACAAAAGTCTTAATATTTTTGAATAGTATCGAAATATTGTTTACCTCTTCAAACTTATTTAGTTTATTACCGAGGTTTTCATGTACTTTACCCTGGAAGTCTTTGTGATTAAGGATAACGCTAATGATACCATTGAAGTCTGTTTCTGATGCAGATGCCTTTTCTTTATACCCATCTGGGGGCATGAAGCATTTTGCAACTTCCCAGAAATTACTGCACCACTGGGTAGCATCACTGTTTTTGTACGACGGACCGTTGTATCTATGTGCATTCTGTACTTCAGTTTTGAAGTTATGACATATCTTGCTAGGACAGCCAGAGGAATTGTACCGTGTTGTGACATTTCGATGATACGTACATTTCCCACGCCAAACATAACATATTCTATTTGTAGGACACTTTACAAGATTTTCTGTACAACAAATTGAACAAGAAGTCCCACTAGGTAATCCATTTAAATAGCATATATCATGTAAACATTTCAATTGAAACTGTTTGATTTCATTGCAAACAAAAGGTTCAACTCCTTCTTTAGTAAACAACACAGCTAACTGAGCTTTAACCCAGTTATTGTATTTTTTGTCTATCAGTTTAGGGCTATATGAAGCCATTATTTTCAAGCTTTTGTCTTTAAAGCATCATATACATTGGCGCATCTTGAAAGCTCAGAGCCAAACCTGAAAAAGAATATGTAAACTTGTAAAGTCCGTAAGTACATGTTTATTATAACTTTTCCAGACGGTTTATTAACTTTTGCAAAACAATTTACTATATATATGTCGATAAAGAAAGGCTTCGCTAGGTTTTAAATATACCTCATGTACTTAGTTCTAAATAAATCCAAAAATAGCTTTTATAAACTTTAATATGGCACTGCTTGCTTCTTTTCTCTGCCTTTTTCATCTTAAAAAAATTAAAATGCAGATTTTCAATTGTGAAATTATACATAATTAGATTCAGACAAGTTGAACTTTAATTTCAAATATATGATAACAAATGGTATATTGAAATGTTCAGAGCTTGCTATAATTATCATAGTTAAAAAATCCTTGTATTATGTAGCTACACAATTGTTACACATCAAGCACATGTCATAGTTGGGTTACTATTTTTTATGAGTGTTTAATGAATACTGTGTTATCTAACTTTATATAATTCTCAAAATAATCAGACATCGATATCATTTTATTTTGCCACCGCCGAACAATCAAACCTCCTTTAAGTTAAAAAATTTGGTTGATGAAACACTTGTTTTCCACACTGTGTCAACAATACTTATCTTTGAGTTTGCAAGCAAAGTTGTTTCTCAATAAAAAAAAAACCAAAAAAACAAGATAAATCTTATAATCTGATCTAAAGTCATATCTGTTATCCGTATTTCGAGCATGCAGAAATAATAAGGTGCGGTAAAACTGTTATATGGTGACATGTTTATTAGATCTACTTTGAATTCAACATAACATTGATCACATTGTATTCTTTGAAATGAAAAATATTAATATGCTGAAAAACAAGTAATACAAAATTTTTACTTTTTAAAGTGTAAAATTCCCCTCCAATTGACATTTATTAACATCTTAATTTTTCTAATTGATCTATCTATTTATTTTTCGAAGGGAAAGGTATTAACTTTATATTGAATAAGATTGGAAAAACGATATTGTAAACAATAATCACTTAGGAGATATAATTTTCAAGTTTAAATGATTTTCGTAAAACCTGTTTATGAATTAAAGCTTTCCCAAGCTCGACTGTAGGACAATTTTGTATGTGTATTGTTTTCAAAGAAATCATACTCATTTGTTTATTTCATGATATTTAAATGAAATTATACATTTATGTATACTTGATAGTGAAATTTAAATGAAATATTTAAACAGACATTTTATTTCTTATTGAAATACTGACAAATTCGTTGAAGATAAGTTCTTGTATATAGTCTATAGTTTGTAAATAACAAGCCATAAAATGCTACTTAAACTATCAAGTCTACGCTATACTGGCTGAATAAGAGCAGACCAGACCTATGTATGCTACTTACCTATTGACCTAGCATATTATACAGGAAGAGCAAGAATACCAGGCGCAATTCAGCATTTCAACTTCTAGAGCGCAATAACATTACCTCGCAATTAAATCATTTTTGATCATTTGAAAAAAAAAAAAAAACAAAAAAAACGCGTGAAGCAATATAACGAACTTACCGTGGATTTTGTGTTTGTTGTAATAGTTGAAATGGTACAAAGATTTGAGTGTAACTGTCGCTTCAGTAGTTCTTCTTTATATTGCTATAGATTAAATTACATTTCGATTACAGAAAAAAATGTCTAGATTATTAGTTCAATGTTTTCTACGTTAAATTGTTTAAACAACACTCCATTCAATGTATTGTTGCATGATGAGCAAACAGAAATATGTCCGGACTATAATTGTGAGGCGTTTATAAACTTTCAGCAAGTTACAGATTTCATTGATCTATTAATATACATGTTTATACGAATGTGATAAAACATATTGCAATAACAAGTACATGTACTGATTTTGTATTTAACTATAGTCTGTTGGTAATATCATTCATATTTATATTTTATTCAGTTGTAGAGGGGCATTAGGCAAGGGTTAGTAGTTATATACCCAGCTACGCACCCTGCACCTATGGTCAGATCCTATTGCTTCTGGTTTAAATATCATTTTGACTGTCCTTTGAGTCATTGTTATATGCTATACACACGTGTGGATTTCTTTATTTACAGATAAGCCATACAAACCAACACGTCAATCAATGAAGATGTCATATTTCTGTTTTGCTTAACTACAAGTAGTACTCTGTAACTATTATAATTGTGAAGTCGAGTATATAATAGGAGTTAATGAGACATTGATCAATTCAAAATTGATTTGCAATATCACTTTGTTTATTTGCTTCATCTGTTTACTACTTGGTACAAAACAAAGTTTTATACATTTATATAATTTCACCGTTTCACCAGCAGTCGATCTGATGAAAACTTATTTAATATTTAAACTTCATTTATAGAAATAACACGAATAAACACGTCAGTACAGATATCATATTTCTGTTTTGCTTCGCTACAAGTAGTTTTTTATGAATAAAGTGGTTTCAAAGTTGGACATACAGATCGAGTGAATAAATAAATTTAGTGTATATTTAATGTCTGCATAATTTAAATTGTAATACAGGTTCTACACACGCGTATTAACCTTCACTTTTAATTTTCATTTTTACTGTCCCATGTGTTGATGTACTGTACGCCAATGAATTTTAAACGCGTCAGGACATTTCTACTTATTAATTACGTCACGACATATATTATTTTTCTGTTTTGCCTAACTACAAGAATATAAATATAAAGTTTTTTTTTTTCATTTCGAGCGATTAGGCATTGAGCAATAGATGTCTTTAGTCATCAAGTTTAAATGTTTTACTCATTTTGTTTTCTGTTACAAATCAATGTCCATTGTCAGGCTATTTGTCGTTATTCATACTCGGTTTATAGATATCACTAATAATTGAACACATCTATGTAGATATCTTCATTTTGCTTTGCTTTTCAGCAAATAATTATTGTAACAATATGGTAACAAGTCGGCTATTTAATTTGAGCAAATAAAAACGATATGATGTTCAAATGACGAGGTATATATTTATATAAAATGTAACTGTAAAATTGTTTACAATACAGAAATGTCTTAATTTCAAAGTTTTCATAAACACGTTATTGTGACTTATTTTGTTTTAAATTGAAGGACATGATATGTCTATTTTTGTGTATGTAAACCACACTTTGAGAACTGCGGTTATTCAATACACTACGGTCTATTGGTATGAATGTTATCTATAGAAATCAATTTTTACTCAATTTGCATCCCCAAAAACATATTATCGGAGGGATCGTGAGATTTAAAGCGTTACTAATGATAAGCATATTACCATCATATAATGTATTTAACAGGTTAACTGGATTAAGCAGTTTATCTTATTTCCTAATCACATTAACACGGACTTTATACTTGTAATATCAATTCTTTATATCTAATATGATGTATGTACAATGGCAGCATAAATGAAACAACTTATAATATCTTTCAGATTAGTTTTTGACTGTTCGAGAGACCGGGGTAACAACGCATTCAAAATTTCGCAGAATAAGAATTAATTTTTTTATCCGATTATAACATCATAACTACAGAAGGGTTATTGACACTTATGCAATTGGAGTTCCTCGCAATAATGGTAACATTTTTATATGTTGTTCCGCTGATATTTTTACTGTTTATGTAAAATGATTATGCTAAACCTTGTCACGATTTTAATTGCTTCTTCGGCCGAAATAAAACAAACTTAATAACTAACTAACTTTAATAGCAACGACTGAGATGGTAAAGAACAAAAGAAATTCTAAAAGACAATCAAAAACTTGTCTTCAAAATTAATAAAGTCAATATTTATTTCTATGTAATGTTCATTATTGACGTGGCAGAGACGAAACTAAGCAGAGGCAGAAATTGTAATAATTTATCTACAATTTGATATTACTATCCTTGATTACGAAACTTAATACTAATTCCCACTCTAAATATTCTATAATAATTCGCTCCACCTATTAATTTCTTTGTAAAGGAACCGCCACTAATTTTATGAAGAGTTTACTTAGACTTTGATAGAATGGTACAGCAGTCGCTCATATAAAAGCTATACATTTACCGAAAAGTATTGAATAAAGCCATTGTATTGTCCATATTGAAATGTGAAATATACGTTAAAGATAGCAACCATACTTTGTCTTTTTTCAACTATGATAAAATAAAAGAAAGTATGTACATGTTGTACTATTATTAAATAAAAAAAACGGAATCCCTAAAGAACGCCCAAGACGGCTTAATTGAAAATGTTGCAGGCTCAGTTTCATAAATAAAAATCTGAAAACAAAGGGATCCCTCGGAAGCATAATCACAACAAAATTACAAGAGAATTGCAGACTCGGTTTGATTGAGTCTGTACATGAGGGATAATGAAAATGTGCAACATCCCTCACGCCCCCTAGCACCGGTTTGAGCGGTACTCAATTCTCAACACTTGATAGTTCTGGCATCAATGATCCCGAAGGACCAGAAAAATATATCAACACTGAAGTGAAGTACGGGGCAACTTTGTACAGCTGCCACACAGCACTTGACACCTGCTGTTGTGAAGTGTAAAAATCTGGAAACAAAGTGATCCCTCGGAAGCATTAATCACAACAAAATTACAAAGCCTATTCATAAACAGTACTTGTGTCAGTGCTAAGTACCGTCCACACCCCCTTGTATTGGCTTCAGCAGAACTCTAAATAAGAAAGTGATACCTTTTGAGGTGGGAAACAACCGCAGATGTGTTGCGGTTTATATGGAACGTGCAATATATTAATACATTTTCACCATTCCAGGAAAAACGGCGTATCGTCCCCAAGTAAACGTATCTCTGCCTTCAACGAAAAAGAAAAAGAAGGCGAAAGTAAATAAAATGAAATTTTAAACGAAGATCGTAGGTCATTTACCTTCCATATCACAGGAAAGCCTTCAAATTAAAAAAAAAATAGTCAACATATCATAAGAATTTTATCAGACAATGCACATAGAGTAAGTAAACTCTC
>NW_026866308.1:0-12775 GCF_026571515.1 Ruditapes philippinarum | reverse complement strand
GTTAACACATGCTTATAAGAGGGTTTTTTTCTTTCAATTGTGTGATTCTATTTGTTTCCTTTCGACTGTATAAGAGAACCAATGTGTAGATTTATATACAAAAAAAAAAACTATAAGGTTTCATTGACTTAAATTTCCCAAAAGAACAGAGTAAAATCCTATTCGGCATGTGATAATAAACTCATTACTCAACAGTCTTTAATTTTCATGTAATTTTGTTGTAATTAATGCTTCCGATGCACTTTGAGCTAAGCTATTTAAGATGTTTGTTCCTCTCAATAAAGACTTATCAATCACTTGGTTTCCATATTTTTTACATACATAGTATATATTATAGTGAAGAAAATAACCCTACCATTTCAATTAATATAACACGTAATTCTATTTTGCCCCAAACTTTCAGAGTAATAGAACTTCTCATTTTAACTACAGAAAATGGCTGGAAAAGACAAATTTAATCACCCTTTCAAAATTCCATTTGATTTAGTTCCACCAATTGTTTTCTCGTTTAGGGCACAAGAATTCTTTTACTTGGGGACCATACGCCGCTTTTCATTGAATGGCACTACTGACACTGTGTCACATTGAAGGTTCCATGATAACCGCCGTATGAACACATCTGCGGATGTTCGAAATTCAAAAGTTCACCATTTTTGTGTTAAATGTTGAATTCTGCTTAAGCCGGTGCTAGGGGCGTGGACGGTAACTTGCACTTTCCATTACCGTCCATGAACAGGCTCAATCAAACCGAGCCTGCAACATTTTTAATTTTGTGTCGTTTTGTGCTTCCTTTAGGGATTCTGTATTACCTCTATTTTTATTGCCGATTACATTAATAAATGTATAGATTTAGAACATTAAGTGATATATCTCATCTGACAAAAATAGTTTCAATCTCTTTCGTTCGATAAAGCACTTTAAACTTTTATTTATACAGTTTATTTATTCGTGTTATTGCGCATAATCTTTCTTTAGGGATTCTTTATTTCTCTATTATAACCCAGTGACAATAACAGTCAGTGAACTCTCTGAATTAATAGATAGTAATTCGGCTGTGTTAAATGCTGTTATTGAGCATAAATGTCCACCAAGGTCTTCATCTACTTAATCAACTATTACAAGCACTTTTCATGACACTCAAGCAAGCACAAGGTAAAACAAGAGGGCCATGATGGCCCTGAGGTCGATCACCTGTATATAGGCCTCCGCCCCCCCCCCCCCCCCCCGGCAGGGCCAATTTTAACCAAAGGGCTTTTATTTGAACAAACTTGGTAGACACCCATAAGAAGAGGTTTCATGCTAAACATCTAAGCTCTAGCTATAAGGGTTTTTTTTCAAAAAAGATTTTTATACACATATAGTTAAAAACAATGACACCCCTGGGGCGGGGCCAGTTTTGACCCCAGGGCTTTTATTTGAGCAAACTTTGTAGACACTTACTAGAAGATGTTTCATGTTTAATATCTAAACGCTAGCTATATGAGTTTTTTCAAAGAAGATTTTTAAGTTTTTGCTATACACATATAAGGAAAATCAATGACCCCCGGGGGCGGGGCCAATTTTGACCACAGGGCTTTTATTTGAACAAACTTTGTAGACACTTACTAGAAGATGTTTCATGCCTAATATCTAAACTCTAGCTCTTAGGGTTCTTTAAAAGAAGTTTTTACTATATGCATATATGGAAAATCAAAGACCCCCTGGGGCAGGGCCAATTTTGACCCCAGGGCTTTTATTTGAACAAACTTGGTAGACACTCACTAGAAGATGTTTTCTTGCTTAATATCTAAACTCTAGCTATTTGGGTTTTTTCAAAGAAGATTTTTTTAAGTTTTTGCTATACACATTTAAGGAAAATCAATGACCCTCTGGGCGGGGCCAATTTTGACCACAGGGCTTTTATTTGAACAAACTTGGTAGACACTCATTAGAAGATGTTTCATACCAAATATCTAGGGTTTTTTAACAGAAGATTTTTTTTTTGATTTTTTCCTTCGAATGCCATGGCAACCAGGGTTCTGCATGTTTTTAAATTATTTTAACAGTTTTTAAAGGTGGCCACCAAAGAAACATTCCTGTGAAGTTTGGATAAAATTGGATTAGTGGTTTATGAGGAGATGTCGTTTAAAGTAAAAGTTTACGGACGGACGCCGGACGAAAAGCGATCACAAAATCTCACCCTGTCACTTTGTGACGTGACAGATGAGCTAAAAATCTGTACTCAACACATCGCTCAAAAAAAAAAAGTACTTCCAGCATCATCTCAAACTTATCTGACACTGAAACCTGCTTACAGCTTATAGATTATCACCTAATAAAGAAAGATCAACAAATGTGCAGCATGGGATTCAAAAAACTCTTTGACTTACAAGACAAGCTAAACTACAGACAAAGCTAGTTCAGAAACAACAAATGACTGTCATGGCGAAAGACAAACAGAAATGTTTTGACTTGGAGCAGAAAGTTACAAGGCTTCAAGTCAGAGAAAAGATTTTGCATATAGAAATCGCTTCCCTCAAAACTACAATTCAATATCTCTGTGTTTGTGATATTGCACCTGATCACAAAGGAAGTGATGAAGATAAAACATTTAATGGATGTTCTGGATGATTTGCAAGATGAGAAGCAAGGAGTCATCAACAATGTTATAGTGTTTATCACTCTGTGCAAAGGGAGGATAACAAATTAAATATTGCATACACAGACCCTGCCTACAATAAATCTAAGAAAGAAATCTCTGTTTTAGTCTTAATTTTTCGACACAAACTCACCTGTATTTTCAATGGTTGTTCTATAGTGTTTTACTGCCCTTGCTTCTAATACAGTCTGTCACACACATGTCAGTATCTGCGGATCAGCCTTATTCGCCAGGGCAATGTTAAATGTCAGTTCTTTATTTGGTAGTTTTTTCTAAGGTCTGCACGATACTGCTGTAGTAGTTTGTTATGTCATAAACATGTATATTATCTTACGAAAAGTCTTAAGGATTACAAAGATTAAATTTTCTTTGCTCATTTTTTACGTCAGTTAGCTACAGCTTACCCATTATTAAATTATGAAACGTTTTCTAAACAATAAAATATTCTTTCAGTATCGTAATTGATGTGACAGAGATGGATTTCCTTGTTGATCTTGTTTATCATATTTTAGGCTCACAACCGTGTTGTTTGTGCCGTGTGGCGGCAGTAAAAAGTCTCCCCGTACATGCAATCAATGTTGTTATATTTTCATCCTCAAGGGATTGTTCGGCGTTCAGTGTTGGTGTCCCTCTCCATGTCTTGCCTTCATAGACTAATGGTTTATATTTATTTCCACTTTATTATATTTTTATACCCAGTTGTTTCATACTGTTTTAGTGACACTTTTGCTGGTGTCCCTTGTTTTTTCTCGTCTACAGTAAGTATCTTCCCCTTTGCCCTAAGTTTTTGTTTCTTTGATTTTATACCCCCTTCCCCCTCTCCTGTCCCCTTTCTCTGTGCCCTTTGACTTTGTGGGCCTATTATTCAATCATGTATTTGTTTTCTTTGAATTCCTTATCAGTTTTAAATTATTTCCTATTATTCAATCATATTTGTTCTCTTTGAATTTCTTATCAGTTACAAATTATTTATCATTTTAGTGATTAACCTGTCCGTGCTCAGTCTTGTGCCCCGTCCTGTTTTTGTTTGGGGTCCGCCTAAGCTCCTCGCCACTGGTTCTTGTTGCTGGATGGTATTGGGGTTGCGTTCATTGAACACCGCCTTTCCTTGTTGATCTTGTTTATCATATTTTATTGTGAAAATAAATAATTAATTATTTCTGCAATTAAATGGATGGTTTTTATAATAGTTCTACCTTCATTTTAAAAATTTCAGCTCAGCGTTCGATGTCTTACTCATAAAATATCGAGCCAATAGTTAATTCCGATATCCAAATTCCTAAATCATAAATGAGTCGTTTGCGATATTTTGTATATTTTGCATCTTTACCATAATCATAGTTTTGTGAGCGAGTGCAAGCTAGTAGCTACGTACTAAACATATGCATCAAGAACAAGTGGTTAATTACCTTTACGACTTAATTTTATGTACATTATACTCGTTCCGCAACAATTAACTGCATAGTGGTGTTACAACTAATTCGTTTGTTCATATTAACATTGTACTTCATTTACACCAATAAACCGCAAACGGTAGAGTACAACTGATTTCTTTTTTATCTTCTTTGCTATAAAATTCACTGTAAGTAAGTTCATGTTGCAAAAGGGTTTGAATTAATAAAAGAATATAATGATTTGACATTAAATAAGATATAAAACAATTATAGGCATGGCAAGTCTATGCGGATGTATGCCGACATGCAAAGCTGTACTTTTATTACTGTTGCGTTTATTTTGGTATTGTTCTACATTTAAATGCTGCCAGAATTAATAGTTGTCTTTGTTTGTGATTATATATCAATGTTCTATGATCACCTTCATACAAATACATATTCGGTGTGTGTTTTAAATTTATAATTTACACAATGTCTAATAAACACAATTTTCGATATTTCGTCCCTTCCAGGATAATGCTAAGGAAACAAAGACAAAGTTTGCATTCAAAGTTATGTGTGTTTTTAATTTACACAATGTCTAATTAACACAACTTTCGATATTTCGTCCCTTCCAGGATAATGCTAAGGAAACAAAGACAAAGTTTGCATTCAAAGTTATGTGTGTTTTTTATTTACACAATGTCTAATTAACACAACTTTCGATATTTCGTCCCTTCCAGGATAATGCTAAGGAAACAAAGACAAAGTTTGCATTCAATGTTATTTATAAAAGGGGTCAATGAAATCCAGCCTGCTAAATTATCATTTTTCGCGCCATGGGACTTTTGACTTATACATTCTGTTTGTTTTCCGGGCAATTAAGTGATATAAAATGTGTCAACCGTTTGTCATTGAATAAACGATACATAATTGTTTTTTCTATATATGTGTTTGATTTTCGTATACTTTCTATATACGTTTGGACACAACTACTAGAAAAAGCACAGCGTTGATGAATTTACATTCTCATTACCGATGTAATTTTAAAGCAAAGGAATCTTTCTTAATACGCATTAACAAATTAATTGAATTTTATATTTGTAGTATATGTATTACCACAAGAGCTGAACAGATTGAGTGACGACTTAGCCCAAACACTTGTAATTTAGAGAAAATGATATAATGATCCATATTTGATGTTATTTGCAAACGTTTAAAAGATGTATTTATTTGCATTGCATTTATTAAATGTTTTGTTATGTTTCCTGGTATTTCAGAGGTATTTTTATACAAAACATTTGACAGTGTCAGCTAATGGTAGTACCAAAAAGAATTCTGAATTTTCAAGAACAAAACATACTAAGCAGATATGCTAGGGCATTTTAATGAAGTTAATTTCTTTCTATTTTGTTTGAGGTATTTTATGGATATCTCATTCTTGTTAAGGTTTCCTCTGATCTTTGATTTTATCGTTTTAATTCCCTGTTAAATAATGGCAAGCAATGTTTAATGTTTCGAAAATAACGACAGTTTTTTTAACAGACTGAAGCAGTCTTTAAAGAACGTTTGTATTGGAAACTCTGAGGCGAAAACAGATTTAACCACAAAACATATAGTCCAACTTTATATTTTTTTCTTGACGTGTTAAAATGGAAATAGGTATTAATTTTTTTTCGTGCATTATAGTATAATCATGCACGGATTTTCGTTCAAATGCTTTGTAATTAATCACTCGGGCCTATCGTCCTTTGTGATTGCATTCCTACGTATTTAAACTCAAAGCTTGCATTATTCTACAACAATGTACTCAGAAGTATATTTATATATATACTAAGTTATCTATATATAAATAAACTTCATTGTTAACAAATATTAAATATTAATGATATCATCCATTTGCTAATTCACATATTTTCATAATTACTATAAAACTTTGAACACTCATTTTAGATTACATTCTATGTTGTTTATGATTGTATTAAAAGAAAGAGTCATTTTTATAATAATTATCAAAGGCAACATTTGAATGGCCTTTTTATGTTATTCTTTTATCCCTTTGGTTATTGTAAAGATGTCTGTTTCTTTCATTGTAGTAATTTATTTTTTAGTTTTTATTGCACATCAGGAGTAAATAAACAATAAAAGCATTGTCACTTTAGTTACTGATGATTTCATCGAGGCTTGCTTTAATAAATGTGAACGAAAAATATATGAAAAATAACGATCGCAAACAATCCTTATAAAGTTTGAAATCTCTCGTCGTTGGAAATCGACAAAGAGCAAGAAATACGGTGATATTGGATTACTATATTCCTGTAGCCTGACCACAGTGCTTCCTTCAACAAACGCACATTTCAAGCTATGTCTATCTAAAATTGTTCATTAACGTTAGTGTTTATTGAACTTTCTTTCTGTATTTTCTGTTTAGAATTTTTATATATTCATTAATCTGTTTCTAGTTTTACGACACAACATAATGCATTTACATAATTAGACATAGGTTTAAAATGTGGCAAGGTCCATGTTCCTGGTGCCGGATAGTGTTCATTCATAGCTTTCTATCATGTTAACACTTGTGATGTTGTACAATGCTCTATACTAGAATACACTTAACATCACGTTGTCTTATTTCATTCATGTTTTGCTTTATTTCTTCTTGAGGTGATGTTTAATTATCCAGAACTTCCTTAAGTGATGGTGGAACTAGTTTGGTTGAGCATAAAATACATTTGGCAGTATCTTTTTATTCATTCATTAGCATAAAATATCAATGTATTTACTTATTACATAAAGTCATTGTAGGAAACGTAGTATTCAATCTGTGAATGAATGAGCAATGACGAAAGCAACTAAAATGTGCTTCATTCTGGTGCTACAAGCGTGTTAGACTTCAGATTCTCCTTTTCTTTTATTTCTAAGTTTTTTGAATACATCGAGATAAAGTCAACACATATTCATTCGCCTTGAATTTATTTATCACATACCCGTGCCGATTTTGCTTCCGTAAATATGGTATTACACGGCCGTTCATATATTTTAAGGTGACGTCATTTACGTTCTATAAAGACATACGAGGCTCGCATAATATTATCTTATTTGTTCAATAAATGCAATATTAAACTTACATTCATTCAATATCCTTTATTTCTTTTATCTTAGATTTAAAGACGTTTTCGGTAGTTTTTTGTGCGCATCGTTTTGCGCTTCCAAGAAAGATAACCACGGACAATTACTCTTCAAAAAGAAGGTCAAGTTGAATGGTACTCGGATAACTGTTTAAATTTCGGCTATAAGCAAATAATGAGTAAATAATATAGAATAGATATTTCTAAATGTTCAGGAGATCGGTTCAAAAGAATAGGAGGTCATTTAGACAACATCATATAGCATTTCTCCTAGCTTTAGTATGACAGCATTGATGATGATTTTGCGCGCGTTACCCCACCCACTTGTGGTATAGTGACGAAAGTGCGTCGACACTTGATTACTGCCAGACAAGTGGGCAAAAATGTTTGAAATGGTATATTCTTAAAATGTTGAATAAAAAACAAAAATAATATCTAAGAAATGTTCCGATTTTCATTATTTTCTTTATAAATTTCTGAATACTTGCTCACTCTTCGGGTATGTTAGTCGAGTGAAGAATTAAAATGGCCTTATATAACCTGTTTTAAAAACATATTCAGTATCATTTACTTAATATATTATCAAAAGAAATAGAAATTTATATTACAACATCTTTTTGTTGTATATATGACAGTGCATTTAGTATAACACTGATATTTCTTAAGAAAATGTGGTAAAGCGTGAGAGTTGACATGTGGTAACCATGGAAACTGCCCGTTTACAAAAAAACTAACACGTCAACATATATTTTTATTTCTATTTTTGAATCTACCATTAAATTTTACTTGATATATTAAAAATGTAGAAAATTCTATGAAAGAAATTTCTTGATAGCTTTAATTATTTATATAACTCATGTTTATTTTTCTCATTTTTTTGATCAGTTAAAAAGCATGAAAAAACTCTTTTTAAAGAAATATGTTCAGATTATCGTTTGTTTTACACAAAACCCTTAGATAAAGCAAGTTTTGTTAAAAATTATGTTTATCGTGTGTGTAATAAGCTGTCTTATACATTTTTACAACACAGTTTGGCTATTTTGAGTTATACGGTTACCATGGAAACTGCCATTTTTCAAAAATCCAACACGTCAACATATATTTTTCTTTTTGAATTTGTCATTAAATTTTACACAATATACAAAAAATTTAGAGAATCCTATGAAACAAATTTTTCAATATCTTTAATTACTTACAGAATTCATGTTTATTTTTCTCATTTTTTGTTCAGTTATGGAGGATGGAAAACTCATTTTTTAAAGAAATATGTTCAGATTATCATTTGTTTCATACAGAATCATTGTATAAGGCTATATTAGCATAAAACAATGTTTTTGTGTGTATTTACCTATCTTATACAGTTTCTATTTGTTAAAACACAGTTTGGCTATTTTGACAGTTTTGAGATATACGGTTACCATGGAAACTGCCATTTTACAAGAAATCCAACACGCCAACATACATTTTTCTTTTTCTTTTTGAATTTGCCATTAAATTTTACTTACCATACAAAAAAATTAGAAAATTCTATGAAAGGATTAAATTTTCATAAAACTGAAGAAAATGTCTTTAAGGGAGGTTACGTCTTAGTAACTGCTAATAGTAGAGTACTAAGTTTACAAGTGCTATTTATAGACGCGAGATCCTATCATCACATACTTTGCTAAAATATGACAAACAAGATCAACAAGGAAAGGCGGCGTTCAATGAACGCAACCCCCACATGACCCAGCAACAAGAACCAATGGCAAGGAGCCCAGGGGGACCCCAAACAAAAACAGGACAGGGCAAAGACAGAGCACGGACAGGTTAATCATTAAATGATAATTAATTTGTAACTGATTAGGAATTCAAAGAAAATAAAATTAGGCCCACAAAGGGGAAGGGGACAGGAGACTTGTTTGATCCTCTCAACAAAGACTTATCAATAGATATTCATATTGTTTTAAACATTTTTCATTTGTTTTAGATATAAAGCTGATAGTGTCTTCAATTATATGATTGAAGTACTTGTACAGTAGTATCTAAGTAAACTTTGATTAAGGGGATAGAACGTGGCATACACTTTTCATCAGTGCACTGTACTACAATGAATTCGCTCGCTTCATGCTGTATGCAATTAGCCAATTGTTAACACATGCTTATAAGAGGGTTTTTTTTCTTTCAATTGTGTGATTCTATTTGTTTCCTTTCGACTGTATAAGAGAACCAATGTGTAGATTTATATACAAAAAAAAACTATAAGGTTTCATTGACTTAAATTTCCCAAAAGAACAGAGTAAAATCCTATTCGGCATGTGATAATAAACTCATTACTCAACAGTCTTTAATTTTCATGTAATTTTGTTGTAATTAATGCTTCCGATGCACTTTGAGCTAAGCTATTTAAGATGTTTGTTCCTCTCAATAAAGACTTATCAATCACTTGGTTTCCATATTTTTTACATACATAGTATATATTATAGTGAAGAAAATAACCCTACCATTTCAATTAATATAACACGTAATTCTATTTTGCCCAAACTTTCAGAGTAATAGAACTTCTCATTTTAACTACAGAAAATGGCTGGAAAAGACAAATTTAATCACCCTTTCAAAATTCCATTTGATTTAGTTCCACCAATTGTTTTCTCGTTTAGGGCACAAGAATTCTTTTACTTGGGGACCATACGCCGCTTTTCATTGAATGGCACTACTGACACTGTGTCACATTGAAGGTTCCATGATAACCGCCGTATGAACACATCTGCGGATGTTTCGAAATTCAAAAGTTCACCATTTTTGTGTTAAATGTTGAATTCTGCTTAAGCCGGTGCTAGGGGCGTGGACGGTAACTTGCACTTTCCATTACCGTCCATGAACAGGCTCAATCAAACCGAGCCTGCAACATTTTCAATTTTGTCGTTTTGTGCTTCCTTTAGGGATTCTGTATTCCTCTATTTTATTGCCGATTACATTAATAAATGTATAGATTTAGAACATTAAGTGATATATCTCATCTGACAAAAATAGTTTCAATCTCTTTCGTTCGATAAAGCACTTTAAACTTTTATTTATACAGTTTATTTATTCGTGTTATTGCGCATAATCTTTCTTTAGGGATTCTTTATTTCTCTATTATAACCCAGTGACAATAACAGTCAGTGAACTCTCTGAATTAATAGATAGTAATTCGGCTGTGTTAAATGCTGTTATTGAGCATAAATGTCCACCAAGGTCTTCATCTACTTAATCAACTATTACAAGCACTTTTCATGACACTCAAGCAAGCACAAGGTAAAACAAGAGGGCCATGATGGCCCTGAGGTCGATCACCTGTATATAGGCCTCCGCCCCCCCCCCCCCCCCTGGCAGGGCCAATTTTAACCAAAGGGCTTTTATTTGAACAAACTTGGTAGACACCCATAAGAAGAGGTTTCATGCTAAACATCTAAGCTCTAGCTATAAGGGTTTTTTTCAAAAAAGATTTTTATACACATATAGTTAAAAACAATGACACCCCTGGGGCGGGGCCAGTTTTGACCCCAGGGCTTTTATTTGAGCAAACTTTGTAGACACTTACTAGAAGATGTTTCATGTTTAATATCTAAACGCTAGCTATATGAGTTTTTTCAAAGAAGATTTTTAAGTTTTTGCTATACACATATAAGGAAAATCAATGACCCCCGGGGGCGGGGCCAATTTTGACCACAGGGCTTTTATTTGAACAAACTTTGTAGACACTTACTAGAAGATGTTTCATGCCTAATATCTAAACTCTAGCTCTTAGGGTTCTTTAAAAGAAGTTTTTACTATATGCATATATGGAAAATCAAAGACCCCCTGGGGCAGGGCCAATTTTGACCCCAGGGCTTTTATTTGAACAAACTTGGTAGACACTCACTAGAAGATGTTTCTTGCTTAATATCTAAACTCTAGCTATTTGGGTTTTTTCAAAGAAGATTTTTTTAAGTTTTTGCTATACACATTTAAGGAAAATCAATGACCCTCTGGGGCGGGGCCAATTTTGACCACAGGGCTTTTATTTGAACAAACTTGGTAGACACTCATTAGAAGATGTTTCATACCAAATATCTAAGCTTTAGCTCTTAGGGTTTTTTAAAAGAAGGTATTTAAAGTTTTTTCTTTCGGTTGCCATGGCAACCAGAGTTCTGCATGGAATTAAATTCTTTGAACAATTTTTAAAGGTGACCACCAAAGGAACATTCCTGTGAAGTTTGGATGAAATTGGCTTAGTGGTTTATGAGGAGAAGTAGTCAAGGGGCGAAGGATAGGCCACTTTTTTTGAGTAAAAAAATGAAATCACCCAAGCGTAACGACAGCGCGCCGCCATATTGGTGTATATCTAGCAGACGCCCTTTTTCCAATTAAAGGTATCGGGCGGGTTAAACCCTCCGTGAAGTAAAATAAGTATTTCATATCAGACGAAAATAATTTAACTCGGCCTTTTGAAATGCAACTACGCTGAAACTAAGCGTACACTTTAAATACAAACGGCCTGTTTTGTTACACACTATTTTCTATGCAAAAGTTGACGTGGAGATGTCTACATTCTTAAACTTACAGTCTGTGGGGTAAATAAAACGAACATGAAAAACAGAACAAGATTTTGTGACTTTAGACGTATTTTATTTACAGTTATTACAACATAGATAATGCAAGAAACAAATGTAAAATACATAAATACAATGCATATACTTTCAAGTAAATACGCTAATAATAAACTTAATATTGTGATTCTCAATACATTATTAATAACCGTAAGGGAACGAATTGTAGTTTTCAGAGATCACTCTCTTGTCAAACACAATTTTATAGTCTTTTATTTCTGTCTTTGTTATGATGTGACACATTTCTCTGTTTCTAACGATTTTATTTATGTCTACAACCTTAACGCATTGGTTTTGCATCTGTCCCGTTACCATATCTTTCAGTGTATCAAAATTAATGTCCAGTGAATTCTTAAAATTTAGCGTAATTCCCCGTACTTTACAAATGGAAGATTGACCTTTTTTATTTGGCTTTTCTAAACAATACGCATAGTTCTTAGGCCCCCCTGTCACAAATTTAGTTATTTGATTGTTAGGAACTTCATCTGTTAAATCTCCGAGGAAGTCCCCTAAAGCGGGTTCCCACTGTCCCTGGGAAGAGGTGAACACAACAGAATCAGTGTCACAATACAGAACTCTGTCTCCAAGCGCTTGTAAATAACTATACAATTTCAAACGGGCTTGAGCGGTTGTGTATGCAGCCACAACAACATTGGTTCTACCTGATGTTTCTATGAAATCAGTATTATATGCCCAGTCTAACTGGACTGCTTCATCATTTATGAAGCGTACGTTCTTGATTTCTTGTTGGTCTGAGGTCATCATATCAATGAACTGAACGGGATCATCAATAAAGGTTGTTTGCGTAAGGTTTGAACGTTGTCCAAATTTCCCCCAGAAAGAGTTAAGAATAATTTTAGCTAAAAGTCTCAGACCAGGATTTTCTTCAATCTTATCATAATCTAGTAAAATACCTTCTTTATCAAAATACTCTTGGATGTATTTGTGTCGGTCTGTTTCTGTTTTACACCAGTCTGGCCAACCACTGGCTTCCTGTTTGACTTTCAAAAAAGTATTCACATATTC